>NW_027140589.1:1405000-1412500 GCF_036365525.1 Heterodontus francisci | reverse complement strand
ATGCACACACACACATACACACACACCACAGCCCAGACACTGAGACTTATATATATGCACACACACACACACACACACACACACACACACACACACACACACACCACAGCCCAGACACTGAGACTTATATATATGCACACACACACACACCACAGTCCAAACACTGAGACTTATATATATGCACAAACGCACACACACAGCCCAGACACTGAGACTTATATATATGCACACACACACACACACACACACACACACCACAGCCCAGACACTGAGACTTATATATATGCACACACACACACACACACTCACTCCACAGCCCAGACACTGAGACTTATATATATGCACACACGCACACACGCACACCACAGCCCATACACTGAGACTTATATATTTCCACACGCACACACACACCACAGCCAAGACACTGAGACTTATATATATGCACACACACACACACACACACACACACCACAGCCCAGACACTGAGACTGATATATATGCACACACACAGACACACACACACCACAGTCCAGACACTGAGACTGATATATATGCACACACACACACACACACACCACAGCCCAGACACTGAGACTTATATATATGCACACACACACACACACACACACACACACACACACACACACACACCACAGCCAAGACACTGAGACTTATATATATGCACACACACACACACACACTCACTCCACAGCCCAGACACTGAGACTTATGTATATGCACACACACACATAAACACACACCACAGCCCAGACACTGAGACTTATATATATGCACACACACACACACCACATCCAAGACAATGAGACTTATATATATGCACACACACACACACACACCACATCCAAGACAATGAGACTTATATATATGCACACACACACACACACACACACACACACACACACACACACACACACACACACACACACACACACACACACACCCCAGACACTGAGACTTATATATATGCACACACACACACACCACAGTCCAGACACTGAGACTTATATATATGCACACACACACACACCACAGCCCAGACACTGAGACTTATATATATGCACACACACACACACACACCACAGCCCAGACACTGAGACTTATATATATGCACACACACACACACACACACACACAGACATCACAGCCCATACACTGAGACTTATATATTTACACACACACACACCACAGCCAAGACACTGAGACTTATATATATGCACACACACACACACACACTCACTCCACAGCCCAGACACTGAGACTTATATATATGCACACACGCACACACACACACACGCACACCACAGCCCATACACTGAGACTTATATATTTCCACACGCACACACACACCACAGCCAAGACACTGAGACTTGTATATATGCACACACACACACACCGCAGCCCAGACACTGAGACTAATATATATGCACACACACACACACACACACACCGCAGCCCAGACACTGAGACTAATATATATGCACACACACACACACACACACACACACACCACAGCCCAGACACAGAGACTTATATATTTACACACACACACACACACACACACACACACACACACACACACACACACACACACACACACACACACACACACACACACCACAGCCCAGACACTGAGACTAATATATATGCACACACACAAACACACACACACACACCACAGCCCAGACACTGAGAATTATATATATGCACACACACACACACACACACACACACACACCACAGCACAGACAATGAGAATAATATATATGCACACACACACACACACACACACACACACACACACCGCAGACCAGACACTGAGACTTCTATATATGCACACACAACACACACACGCACCACAGCCCAGACACTGAGACTTATATATCTGCACACACACACACAAACGCTCAGATACCACAGCCCAGACACTGAGAATTATATATGTGCAGACACACACACACACACACACACACACACACACACCACAGCCCAGACACTGAGACTTCTATATATGCACACACAACACACACACACACCACAGCCCAGACACTGAGACTTCTATATATGCACACACAACACACACACGCACCACAGCCCAGACACTGAGACTTATATATATGCACACACACACACATAAACACACCACAGCCCAGACACTGAGACTTCTATATATGCACACACACACACACACACGCACCACAGCCCAGACACTGAGACTAATATATATGCACACACACACACGCACACACACCGCAGCCCAGACACTGAGAATTACATATATGCACACACACACACACCACAGCCCAGACACTGAGACTTATATATATGCACACACACACACACACACACACACACACACACACACACACACACACACCACAGCCCAGACACTGAGACTTATATATATGCACACACACACACACCACAGTCCAAACACTGAGACTTATATATATGCACAAACGCACACACACAGCCCAGACACTGAGACTTATATATATGCACACACACACACACACACACACACACACCACAGCCCAGACACTGAGACTTATATATATGCACACACACACACACACACTCACTCCACAGCCCAGACACTGAGACTTATATATATGCACACACGCACACACGCACACCACAGCCCATACACTGAGACTTATATATTTCCACACGCACACACACACCACAGCCAAGACACTGAGACTTATATATATGCACACACACACACACACACACACACACCACAGCCCAGACACTGAGACTGATATATATGCACACACACAGACACACACACACCACAGTCCAGACACTGAGACTGATATATATGCACACACACACACACACACACCACAGCCCAGACACTGAGACTTATATATATGCACACACACACACACACACACACACACACACACACACACACACACACACCACAGCCAAGACACTGAGACTTATATATATGCACACACACACACACACACTCACTCCACAGCCCAGACACTGAGACTTATGTATATGCACACACACACATAAACACACACCACAGCCCAGACACTGAGACTTATATATATGCACACACACACACACCACATCCAAGACAATGAGACTTATATATATGCACACACACACACACACACCACATCCAAGACAATGAGACTTATATATATGCACACACACACACACACACACACACACACACACACACACACACACACACACACACACACACACACACACACACACACCCCAGACACTGAGACTTATATATATGCACACACACACACACCACAGTCCAGACACTGAGACTTATATATATGCACACACACACACACCACAGCCCAGACACTGAGACTTATATATATGCACACACACACACACACACCACAGCCCAGACACTGAGACTTATATATATGCACACACACACACACACACACACACAGACATCACAGCCCATACACTGAGACTTATATATTTACACACACACACACCACAGCCAAGACACTGAGACTTATATATATGCACACACACACACACACACTCACTCCACAGCCCAGACACTGAGACTTATATATATGCACACACGCACACACACACACACGCACACCACAGCCCATACACTGAGACTTATATATTTCCACACGCACACACACACCACAGCCAAGACACTGAGACTTGTATATATGCACACACACACACACCGCAGCCCAGACACTGAGACTAATATATATGCACACACACACACACACACACACCGCAGCCCAGACACTGAGACTAATATATATGCACACACACACACACACACACACACACACCACAGCCCAGACACAGAGACTTATATATTTACACACACACACACACACACACACACACACACACACACACACACACACACACACACACACACACACACACACACCACAGCCCAGACACTGAGACTAATATATATGCACACACACAAACACACACACACACACCACAGCCCAGACACTGAGAATTATATATATGCACACACACACACACACACACACACACACACCACAGCACAGACAATGAGAATAATATATATGCACACACACACACACACACACACACACACACACACCGCAGACCAGACACTGAGACTTCTATATATGCACACACAACACACACACGCACCACAGCCCAGACACTGAGACTTATATATCTGCACACACACACACAAACGCTCAGATACCACAGCCCAGACACTGAGAATTATATATGTGCAGACACACACACACACACACACACACACACACACACCACAGCCCAGACACTGAGACTTCTATATATGCACACACAACACACACACACACCACAGCCCAGACACTGAGACTTCTATATATGCACACACAACACACACACGCACCACAGCCCAGACACTGAGACTTATATATATGCACACACACACACATAAACACACCACAGCCCAGACACTGAGACTTCTATATATGCACACACACACACACACACGCACCACAGCCCAGACACTGAGACTAATATATATGCACACACACACACGCACACACACCGCAGCCCAGACACTGAGAATTACATATATGCACACACACACACACCACAGCCCAGACACTGATATTTATATATATGCACACACACACACCACAGCCCAGACACTGAGATTTATATATATGCACACACACACGCACACACACCACAGCCCAGACACTGAGAATTATGTATGTGCACACACACACACACACCACAGCCCAGACAATGAGACTTATATATATGCGCACAGACACACACACACACACACACACACACACACCACAGCACAGACACTGAGACTAATATATATGCACACACACACACACACGCACACACCACAGCCCAGACACTGAGACTAATATATATGCACACACACACACACACACACACCACAGCCCAGACACTGAGACTAATTTATATGCACACACACACACACACGCACACACCACAGCCCAGACACTGAGACTAATATACATGCACACACACACACACACACACACACACACACATAAACCACAGCCCAGACACTGAGACTAATAAATATGCACACACACACACACCACAGCCCAGTCACTGAGACCAAAATATATGCACACACAAACACACACACACACACACACACATACACCACAGCCCAGACACTGAGACTAATAAATATGCACACACACACACACACACACACACACACACACACACATACACCACAGCCCAGACACTGAGACTTATATATATGCACACACACACACAAACACACACACACACACACATCACAGCCCAGACACTGAGACTTATATATATGCACACACACACACACACACACACACACACACACACACACACACACATACACACCACAGCCAAGACACTGAGACTTATATATATGCACACACACACACACACACACACACACACACACACACTCCACAGCCCAGACACTGACTCTAATATATATGCACACACACACACACACACACAAACACACACACACAAACACACACACACACCACAGCACAGACACTGATTCCTATATATATGCACACACTCATACACACACACAGCGTCACACACACCCACACACACACAAAAACACACACACACACAAACACACACCACAGCCCAGACACTGACTCTAATATATATGCACATACACACACACACAAACACACACACACACACACACACACCACAGCCCAGACACTGATTCCTATATATATGCACACACACACACACATACACACACACAACAGCCCAGACACTGATTCCTATATATATGCACACACACACACCCACACACACACACAAAAACACACACACACACCACAGCCCAGACACTGATTCCTATATATATGCACACACACACACACACACACACACACAGACACACAACAGCCCAGACACTGAGACTAATATATATGCACACACACACACACACACCACAGCCCAGACACTGAGAATTATATATATGCACACACACACACACAGAGACGCACACGCACCACAGCCCAGACACTGAGAATTATATATATGCACACACACACACACACACACACACACACACACACACACCACAGCCCAGACACTGAGAATTATATATATGCACACACACACACACAGAGACGCACACGCACCACAGCCCAGACACTGAGAATTATATATATGCACACACACACACACACACACACACCACAGCACAGACACTGAGACTAATATATATGCACACACACACACACACACACACACACACACACACCGCAGACCAGACACTGAGACTAATATATACGCACACACACACACACACGCTCAGATACCACAGCCCAGACACTGAGAATTATATATGTGCAGACACACACACACACACACAACACACACACGCACCACAGCCCAGACACTGAGACTTATACATATGCACACACACAAACACACCACAGCCCAGACACTGAGACTTCTATATATGCACACACACACACACACATGCACCACAGCCCAGACACTGAGACTTATATATATGCGCACAGACACACACACACACACACACACCACAGCACAGACACTGAGACTAATATATATGCACACACACACACACACACACACACACACGCACACACCACAGCCCAGACACTGAGACTAATATATATGCACACACACACACACACACACCACAGCCCAGACACTGAGACTAATTTATATGCACACACCACACACACGCACACACCACAGCCCAGACACTGAGACTAATATATATGCACACACACACACACACACACACACACACACATAAACCACAGCCCAGACACTGAGACCAATATATATGCACACACACACACACACACACACACACACACACACACCACAGCCCAGTCACTGAGACCAATATATATGCACACACACACACACACACACATACACCACAGCCCAGACACTGAGACTAATAAATATGCACACACACACACACACACACACACACACACATACACCACAGCCCAGACACTGAGACTTATATATATGCACACACACACACAAACACACACACACACACCACAGCCCAGACACTGAGACTTATATATATGCACACACACACACACACCCACCCACAGCCCAGACACTGAGACTAATAAATATGCACACACACACACAAACACACACACACACCACAGCCCAGACACTGAGACTAAAATATATGCGCACACACAAACACACACACACAAACACACACGCACACACGCACACACCACAGCCCAGACACTGAGACTAATATATATGCGCACATACACACACACACACACACACACACACACACCACAGCCCAGACACTGAGACTTATATATATGCACACACACACACACACACACACACACCACAGCCCAGACACTGAGACTTATATATTTGCACACACGCACACACACAAACACACACACACGCACACACACACACACCCACACTCACACACAAAAACACACA
>NW_027140588.1:662500-796298 GCF_036365525.1 Heterodontus francisci | reverse complement strand
TCACACTCTTCCTCACCAACTCCCATACCCCACTCCCCACTACTCGCATCCCTCCCCCACTCACCACCCTACTCCTACACCCCACTCCTCTACCCCGCTCCTCTCCACAACGCCCTCCCCAACTCTCCTCCCCCACTCCCCTTACCAACTCCATACCCCACACCCCTACTCCGCTCCGCTCGCTCACTCCCTCCCAACTCCCCTCCCTCACTCCCCTACCCCGCTCCCCTCCCCAACTCCCCTCCCCCAACTCCCTCTCCAACTCCCCTCCCCAACTCCCCTCTCCAACTCCCCTCCCCAACTCCCCTCCCCCCACTCTCCTCCCACACTCCCCTCCCTCACTCACTTCCACTACTACCCTCCCCCGCTCCCCTCCCCCGCTCCCCTCCCACACTAACCTCCCCCCAAAACGCTCCCCACTCCTCTGCCCCACTCCTCTGCCCCACTCCTCTGCCCATTCCCCTACACCACTCCCCCACCCCCACTCCCCTCCCCCACTCCCCTCCCCCACGCCCGTTCCACCACTCCGCTTCCCTGCACCTCCTCACTGCCCTCCCGTACCACACTCCCCTCCCCCACTCCACTCTCCTCTCCCCGCCCCCCACACAAATACGCCACTCCCCTACCCCACTCCCTGTCCCCCACTCCCTCCCTCACTCCCCTACCCCAATCACCTCACCCCACTCCTCTACCACGCTCCTCTACCCCTCTCCTCTCCGCAACTCTCCTCCCCAACTCTCCTCCCCCACTCCCCTCACTAACCCCATACCCCACTCCCCTACTCCCGTTCCCTGCCCCCACTCCCCTCCCCCCACTCCCTATCACACTCCCCGACACAACACCCCTGACCCCACTCCCCTACTCCGCTCCCCTCCCCACACCCCTACCCCACTCCCCTACCCCAATCCCTGTCCCCCACTCCCCTCCCTCATTCCCCTACCCCACTCACCACCCTACTCCTACACCCCACTCCTCTACCCAACTCCCCTCCCCTCCCCCACTTCCCTCCCCAACTCCCCTCCCCAACTCCCCTCCCCAACTCTCGTCCCCCACTCCACACACAAACTCCCATACCCTAAAACCCTCCCCAACTCCCCTCCCCACTCACCTCCCCAACACCCCTCTGCAACTCCCTCTGCAACGCCCCTCCCCAACTCCCTCCCCACTTCCCTCCCCAACTCCCCACTCCAACTCCCTCCCAACTCTCCTCCCCCACTCCTCACACAAACTCCCATACCCCAACTACCCTCCCCAACTCCCATCCCGAACTCCCCTCTGCAACTCCTCTCTGCAATGTCCCTCACCAACTCCCCTCCCCAACTCCCCTCCCCCTTCTCCTCCCCCACGCCCCTCACCAACTCCCATACCCCACCCCTACTCCGCATCCCTCCCCACACCCCTCCCCCACACCCCTCCTCAACTCCCATTCCAACTCCCCTCCCGCACTCCTCCCCCACTCCCCTCCCCACTCCGCTCCCCAACTCCCTCCCCACTCCCCAACTCCCCTCCCCCACTCTCCTCCCTCACTCACCTCCCCAACTCCCCTCCCCACTCCCCTGCCCCACTCCCCTGCCCCCACCTCCTCCCCACTCTTTTACCCAACTCCCCGACCCCACTCCCCTACCACACTCCCCTCCCCCACTCTCCTCCTCACTCACCTCCCAACTCCCCTCCCCCACTCCCCTGCCCCCACTCCCTGCACCACCTCCTCCCCCACTCTTTTACCCAACTCCCCGACCCCACTCCCCTACCACACTCACTCCCCCACTCCCCTCCCCAACACCCTTCCCCACTCTCTTACCCAACTCCCCGACCCCACTCCCCTACCCCTCTCCACTACCCCACTCCCCTACACCACACCCCTACTCCGCTCCCCTCCCCCACTCCCCTGCCCACTCCCTGCCCCACCTCCTCCCCCACTCTTTTACCCAACTCCCCGACCCCACTCCCCTACCACACTCACTCCCCCACTCCCTCCCCAACTCCCTCCACCACTCTCTTACCCAACTCCCCGACCCCACTCCCCCTACCCCACTCCACTACCCCACTCCCCGACACCCATACCCCTACCCCACATCCCTACTCCGCTCCCCTCCCCCACTCCCATATCCCACTCCCTGTCGCCCACTCCCACTCCTTCACTCACCTACCCCACTCACACACCCTACTCCTATACCACACTCCTCTACCCCACTCCCCTCCCCCTCTCCTCTCCGTAAATCTCCTCCCCAACTCTCCTCCCCAACTCTCATCCCCACTCACCTACACAAACTCCCATAACCCACTTCCCTGCCCCGCTCCCCACCCTCACTCCCCTACCCACTCCCCCTCCCGAACTGCCCTCCGTCACTCCCCTACCCCGCCCCCCTCCCCAACTCCCCTCCCCAACACCCCTCCTAACTCCCCTCCCCCACTCCACTCCCCAACTCCCTGCCCACCCCCCTCCCCACTCCCCTCCCCAACTCCCATCCCCAACTCCCCTCCCCTCACTCCCCTCACCCACTCTCCTCTCACACTCCCCTCCCTCACTCACTTCCACAACTCCCCTCCCGCTCCCCTCCCCCGCTCCCCTCCACACTAACCTCCCCCACTCCCCTCCCCACTCCTCTTCCCCACTCCTCTGCCCCATTCCCCTTCCCCACTCCCCTCCCCACTCCCCTCCACCACTACCCTTTCCCACTCGCGTTCCACCACTCCGCTTCCCTGCACCTCCTCACTGCCCTCCCGCAGCACAATCCCATCCACCACTACCCTCCCCCACTCCCTACCCACACCCCTACCCCACTCCCCTACCCCACAACACTCCCCCACTACCGTAACCCACTCCCCAACTCGACACACCTACCGCATTCCCTACCCCACTCCCCTTCCTCCAACTCCTCACTGCCCTGCACTACCAACTCTCCTACCCAAACACGTCCCCCACTCCACTCCCCAACTCCCCTTCCCTCCACTCCCCTCCCCCACTCCCCGCTCCCGCTCACCCCCGCGCCCACTCAAACAACGCCTCTCCCCTACACCACTCCCTGTCCCCAAACCCCTCCCTCACTCCCCTACCCAAATCACTCACCCCACTCCTTTACCACACTCCGCTACTACATTCCTCTACCCCTCTCCTCTCTGCAACTCCCCTCCCCAACTCTCCTCCCCACTCCCTCACAAACTCCCATTCCCCACTCCCCTACTCCGCTCCCCTGCCCACACTCCCCTTCCCGCCCTCCCCTACCCCACACCCCAACACCACACACCTACCCCACTCCCCTACTCCGCTCCGCTCCGCTCCCCCACTCCCCTCCCCTTCCCTCCCCACTCTCACACTCACTTCCCCACGCCCCTCCTCCACTGCCCTTGTACATTCCCCTCATCAGTCCACTGCCCTCCGCACTCACCCTCTCCAACACCGCTGCCCCCACTCTCTTCCCCCTCCTTACCCAAATTCCTATCCCACCCACTCCATTCACACCACTCCCTTACCCGTCCCCTCCCCATTCCTCTCCCCCATCCACTCCCCACCCCTCCTTTCCCCACTCCTCTCCCCCACTCCTCTCCCCCACTCCTCTCCACTACACCCTCCCCCTCTTCATTCCCCTCCACCACCCCCTCCCTCCCCCTCTTCATTCCCATCCACCACCCCCTCCCTCCACATCTTCATTCCCCTCCACCACCCCCTCCCTCCGCCTGTTCATTGCCCACCTCCCCCTCCCTCCCCTTCGTCCCCTCTGTCATTCCCATCCACCACCTCCTCCCTCCAGATCTTCATTCCCCTCCACCACCCCCTCCCTCCGCCTGTTCATTGCCCACCTCCCCCTCCCTCCCCCTTCGTCCCCTCTTCATTCCCATCCACCACCTCCTCCCTCCACTTCTTCATTCCCCTCCACTCCCCCCTCCCTCCGCATCTTCATTCCCATCCAACTCCCACTCCCTCCCCCTCCTCATTCCACTCCACCACCCCCTCCCTCCCCCTCTTCATTCCACTCCACCACCCCCTCCATAACCCTCTTAATTCCACTCCACCACACCCCCTCCCTCCCCTCTTCATTCCACTCCACCACCCCGTCCATAACCCTCTTAATTCGACTCCACCACCCATCCCTCCCCATCGTCATTCCCATCCACCACCCCTCCCTCCCTCCCTCTCTTCATTCCCATCCAACACCCCCTCCTTCCTTCTCTTCATTGCCCTCCACCTCCTCCTCCCCTCCCCCTCTTCATTCCCCTCCACCACCACTCCCTCCTTCTCTTCATTCCCCTCCACCTACCCCTCCCTCCCCCTCTTCATTCCCATCCACAACACCCTCTCTCCCCCTCTTCATTCCCATCCACCTCCGCCTCCCTCCCCCTCTTCATTCCCCTCCACCTCCCCCTCCCTCCCCCTCTTCATTCCCCTCCACCTCCCCCTCCCTCCCCCTCTTTATTCCCCTCCACCTCCCCCTCCCTCCCCCTCTTCATTCCCATCCACCTACCCCTCCCTCCCCCTCTTCATTCCCCTCCACCTCCCCTCCCTCCCCCTCTTAATTCCCATCCACCTCCGCCTCCCTCCCCCTCTTCATTCCCCTCCACCTCCCCCTCCCTCCCCCTCTTCATTCCCTCCTCCTCCCCCTCCCTCCCCCTCTTCATTCCCATCCACCTCCGCCTCCCTCCCCCTCTTCATTCCTTTCCACCTCCCCCTCCCTCCCCCTCTTCATTCCCTCCACTTGCCCCTCCCTCCCCCTCTTCATTCCCCTCCACCTCCCCGTCCCTCCCCTCTTCATTCCCATCCTCCTCCCCCTCCCTCCCCCTCTTCATTCCCCTCCACAACCCCTCCCTCCCTCTTCATTCCCCTCCACCACCCCTCCCTCCCCCTCTTCTTTCCCCCTCCACACCCCCTGCCTCCCTCTCTTCATTCCCCTCAAGCTCCCCCTCCCTCACCTTCTTCATTCTTCACCAAGCCCTTCCTGCCCCTCTTCATTCCACTCCACCTCCCCCTCCCTCCCTCTCTTCATTCCCCTCCACCTCCACTCCCCTCCCCTCTTCATTCCCTCCACCACCCCCACCCTCCCCCTCTTCATTCCCTCCACCACCCCCTCCCTCCGCCTCATCATTCCCCTCCACCACTCCCTCCCTCCCTCTCTCATTCCCCTCCACCATCCCCTCCCTCCGCCTCTTCATTCTCCACCACCACTCCCTCCCTCCCCCTCTTCATTCTCCTCCACCACTCACTCCCTTCCTCTCTTCATTCCCCTCCACCATATTCTCCCTCCCCCTCTTCTTTCTCCTCCACCACCCCCACCCTCCCCCTCTTCTTTCTCCTCCACCACCCACACCCACCCCCTCTTCATTCCCCTCACCACCCCCTCCTCCGCCTCATCATTCCCCTCCACCACTCCCTCCCTCCCCCTCCTCATTCCACTCCACCACCCCCCTCCCTCCCCCTCTTCATTCCACTCCACCACCCCCTCCATAACCCTCTTAATCCACTCCACCACCCCCCTCGCTCCCCTCTTCATTCCACTCCACCGACCCCCTCCATAACCCTCTTAATTCCACTCCACCACCCCATCCCTCCCCCTCTTCATTCTCCTCCACCACCCCTCCCTCCCTCTCTTCATTCCCATCCAACACCCCCCTCCTTCCTTCTCTTCATTCCCCTCCACCTACCCCTCCCTCCCCCTCTTCATTCCCCTCCTCCTCCCACTCCCTCCCCCTCTTCATTCCCATCCAACACCCCCTCCTTCCTTCTCTTCATTCCACTCCACCACCCCCTCCATAACCCTCTTAATTCCACTCCACCACACCCTCCCTCCCTCTCTTCATTCCCCTCCACCATCCCCTCCCTCCCCCTCTTCATTCTCCACCACCACCCCCACCCTCCCCCTCTTCATTCCCCTCCACCACCCCCTCCCTCCGCCTCATCATTCCCCTCCACCACTCCCTCCCTCCCTCTCTTCATTCCCCTCCACCATCCCCTCCCTCCCCCTCTTCTTTCTCCTCCACCACCCACACCCTCCCCCTCTTCATTCCCCTCCACCAACCACTCCCTCCCCCTCTTCATTCCACTCCAACTCCCCCTCCCTCCATTCCCTTCCACCAACCAGTCCCTCCCCATCTTCATTCTCCTCCACCTCCCCCTCTCTCCCCCTCTTCATTCCCCTCCGCCTCCCCCCTCCCTCCCCCTCTTCATTCCCCTACACATCCCCCTCCCTCTCCCTCTCCATTCCCCTCCAGATCCCCTTCTCTCCCCATCTTCATTCTACTCCACCACCCACATCCTTCCCCTCTTCATTCCCCTCCACCTGCCCCTCCCTCCCCATCTTCATTCTCCTGCACCACCCCCTCCCTCCACCTCTTCATTCCCCTCACCTACCCCTCCCTCCACCTCTTCATTCCCCTACACATCCCCCTCCCTCTCCCTCTCCATTCCCCTCCAGCTCCCCCTCACTCCCCCTCTTCATACCCCTCCACCACCCCCTCCCTCCCCCTCTTCATTCCCATCCACCTCCCCCTCCCTCCCCATCTTCATTCCCCTCCACCACTCCCTCCCTCCCCCTCTTCATTCCCCTCAAGCTCCCCCTCCCTCCCCCCTTCATTATTCACCAAGCCCTTCCTGCCCCTCTTCATTCCACTCCACCTCCCCTCCTCCCCCTCTTCATTCCCCTCCACCTCCTCTCCTCCCCCTCTTCATTCCCATCCACCTCCCCACCGTCCTCCTCTACTTTCCCCTCCACCACCCCCTCCCTCCCCCTCTTCATTCCCCTCCACCACTCACTCCTTCCCCCTCTTCATTCCCCTCCACCACCACCTCCCTCCCCCTTTGCATTTTCCTCCACCACCCCATCCCGCCCCCTCTTCTTTCTCCTCTACCACCCACTCCCTCCCCCTTTTCATTCCCATCCAACACCACCACCCTCCCCCACTTTATTCCCCTCCACCACCCCTCCCTCCCCCCTTCAATCATCTCCACCTCCCCCTCCCTCCATTATCCATCACCAACCCCTCCCTCCCCACTTTCATACCCTCCACCACCCCCCTCCCTCCGCATCTTCATTCCCATCCAACACCCCCTCCTTCCTTCTCTTCATTCCCCTCCACCTACCCCTCCCTCCCCCTCTTCATTCCCCTCCTCCTCCCCCTCCCTCCCCCTCTTCATTCCCATCCAACACCCCCTCCTTCCTTCTCTCATTCCCCTCCACCTACCCCTCCCTCCCCTCTTCATTTTCCTCCACCACGCCCTCTCTCCCCCTCTTCATTCCCATCCTCCTCCCCCTCCCTCCCCATCTTCATTCCCCTCCACAAACCCCTCCCTCCCCTCTTCATTCCCCTCCACCACCCCTGCCTCCCTCTCTTCATTCCCCTCAAGCTCCCCCTCCCTCACCTTCTTCATTCTTCACCAAGCCCTTCCTGCCCCTCTTCATTCCACTCCACCTCCCCCTCCCTCCCTCTCTTCATTCCCCTCCACCTCCACTCCCTCCCCCTCTTCATTCCCATCCACCTCCCCCACCCTCCTACTCTTCATACCCCTCCACCACCTCCTCCCTCCCCCTCTTCATTCCCCTCCACCACTCCCTCCCTCCCTCTCTTCATTCCCCTCCACCATCCCCTCCCTCCCCCCTCTTCATTCTCCACCACCACCCCCACCCTCCCCCTCTTCTTTCTCCTCCACCACCCCCTCCCTCCCCCTCTTCATTCCCCTCCACCACCCCCTCCCTCCGCCTCTTCATTCCCCTCCACCACTCCCTCCCTCCCCCTCTTCTTTCTCCTCCACCACCCACACCCTCCCCCTCTTCATTCCCCTCCACCAACCACTCCCTCCCCCTCTTCATTCCACTCCAACTCCCCCTCCCTCCATTCCCTTCCACCAACCAGTCCCTCCCCATCTTCATTCTCCTCCACCTCCCCCTCTCTCCCCCTCTTCATTCCCCTCCGCCTCCCCCTCCCTCCCCCTCTTCATACCCCTACACATCCCCCTCCTCTCCCTCTCCATTCCCCTCCAGCTCCCTTCTCTCCCCATCTTCATTCTACTCCATCACCCACACCCTTCCCCTCTTCATTCCCCTCCACCTGCCCCTCCCTCCCCATCTTCATTCTCCTGCACCACCCCCTCCCTCCACCTCTTCATTCCCCTCCACCAACCCCTCCCTCCACCTCTTCATTCCCCTACACATCCCCCTCCCTCTCCCTCTCCATTCCCCTCCAGCTCCCCCTCACTCCCCCTTTTCATACCCCTCCAGCACCCCCTCCCTCCCCCTCTTCATTCCCATCCACCTCCCCCTCCCTCCCCATCTTCATTCCCCTCCACCACTCCCTCCCTCCCCCTCTTCATTCCATCCTCCTCCCCCTCCCTCCCCATCTTCATTCCCCTCCACAACCCTCTCCCTCCCACTCATAATTCCCCTCCACACCCCCTGCCTCCCTCTCTTCATTCCCCTCAAGCTCCCCCTCCCTCCCCCTCTTCATTATTCACCAAGCCCTTCCTGCCCCTCTTCATTCCACTCCACCTCCCCTCCCTCCCTCTCTTCATCCCCTCCACCTCCTCTCCCTCCCCCTCTTCATTCCCATCACCTCCCCACCGTCCTCCTCTTCTTTCCCCTCCACCACCCCCTCCCTCCCCCTCTTCATTCCCCTCCACCACTCACTCCTTCCCCCTCTTCATTCCCCTCCACCACCACCACCTCCCTCCCCCTTTGCATTTTCCTCCACCACCCCATCCCGCCCCCTCTTCTTTCCTCCTCTACCACCCACTCCCTCCCCTTTTCATTCCCATACAACACCACCACCCTCCCCCACTTTATTCCCCTCCACCACCCCTCCCTCCCCCCTTCATTCATCTCCACCTCTCCCCCTCCCCTCCCTCCATTATCCATCACCAACCCCACCCTCCCCACTTTCATACCCCTCCACCACCCCCTCCCTCCGCATCTTCATTCCCATCCACCACCCCCTCCCTCCCTCTCTTCATTCCCCCAACACCACCCCTCCCTCCCCCTCTTCATTCTCCTCCACCAGCCCCTCCCTCTCTTCATTCCCCAACACCACCCCTCCCTCCGCATCTTCATTCCCATCCACCACCTCCTCCCTCCCCCTCTTTATTCCCCTACACCTCCCCCTCCCTCTCCCTCTTCATTCTCCTCCACCACCCCCTCCCTCTCCATCTTCATTCCCCTCCAGCTCCCCCTCACTCCCCTCTTCATACCCCTCCACCACCCCCTCCCTCCCCCTCTTCATTCCCATCCTCCTCCCCCTCCCTCCCCCTCTTCATTCCCATCCACCTACCCCTCCCTTCCCATCTTCATTCCCCTCCACCACCCCCTCACTCCCCCTCTTCATTCCCCTCCACAACCCCTCCCTCCCCCTCTTCATTCCCCTACACCTCCCCCTCCCTCCCCCTCTTCATTCCCCCCACCACTCCCTCCCTCCCCATCTTCATTCTTCATTCCCATCCTCCTCCCCCCTCCCTCCCCCTCTTCATTCCCCTCCACCACCCCCTCCCTCCCCCTCTCATTCCCCTCACCACCCCCTCCCTCCCACTCCCTTCATTCCCCGATACCTCCCCCCCTCTGCCTCTCCATTCCCTCCACACCCCCTCCCACCCCCTCTCATTCCCCCACAACCCAACCCTCCCCCCCTTCATCCCCCACAAACCCCTCCACCCCCCCCACCCCCACTCTTAATCCCCTCCACCACCCCACCCTCCCCCTCATCATTCCCCTCCACCACCACCCCACCCCTCTTCATTCCCCTCCACCACCACCACCCATCCCCCTCTGCATATCCACCACCACCCCATCCTCCCCCTCTTCTTCTCTTCCACCACCCACTCCCTCCCCCACTTATTCCCCTCCACCTCCCCCTCCCTCCATTATCCATCACCAACCCCTCCCTCCCACTTTTCATACCCCTCCACCACCCCCTCCCTCCGCATCATCATTCCCATCCACCTCCCCCTCCCTACACCTCGTCATTCCCCTCCACCACTCCGTCCCTCCCCTCTTCATTCCCCTCCACCACCACCTCAGTCCCCCTCTTCATTCTCCTCCACCACCCCCTCCCTCCCCCCTATTCATTCACCTCCACCACCACTCCTTTCCTGTCTTCATTCACCTCCCCCTCCCCCTCCCTCCCCTCTTCTTTCCCCTCCACCTCCCACTCCCTCCTCCTCTTCATTCCCCTCCACATCCCCCTCCCACCCCCTCTTCATTCCCCTCCACCACCCCTCCCTCCCCCTTTTCGTTCCCCTCCACCTCCCCTCCCTCCCCTCTTCATTCCCCTCCACCTCCCCCTCCCTCCCCCTCCTCATTCCCCTCCGACTCCCCCTCCCTCCCCCTCTTCATTCTCCTCCACCACCAGCTCCCTCCCCTTCTTCTTCTCTCCTCCACCACCCCCCTCCCTCCCCCTCTTCATTCCCCTCCACCACCCCCTCCCTCCCCCTCTTCATTCCACTCCACCACACCCTCCCTCCCCCTCTTCATTCCCCTCCACCTCCCCCTCCCTCCCCCTCTTCATTCCCCTCCACCTCCCCCTCCCTCCCCTTCTTCATTCCCCTCCACCTCCCCCTCCCTCCCCCTCTTCATTCCCCTTCAACACATGCTCCCTCCCCCTCTTCATTCCCTTCCACCTCCCCCACCCCCCTCTTCATTCCCCTCCACCTCTACCTCCCTCCCCCTCTGCATTCCACTTTACCACCCCCTCCCTCCCCCTCTTCATTCCCCTCCACCTCCCCCTCCCTCCCCCTCTTTATTCCCCTTCACCACCCGCTCCCTCCCCCTCTTCATTCCCTTCCATCTCCCCTCCCCCCTCTTCATTCCCCTCCACCACCCCCTCCCTCCCCTCTTCATTCCACTCCACCTTCCCCTCCCTCTCCCTCTTCATTCCCCTCCACATTCCCCTCCCTCCCCCCTTCATTCCCCTCCAACACCCCCTCCCTCCGACACTTCATACCCCTCCACCTTGCCCTCCCGCCCCCCTCTTCATTCCCTACCCTCTCCCCCACTCCCTTCCACCACTCCCTTCCAATCTCCCCTCCGCCGATCTCACTCTCTCCTTCTACCACACTCCTCCTCCCACTCTCCCCCTCCCTTCTGACCATTTCCCTCCCCACTCCCCTCTCCAACTCCCCTTCCCCACTCTCTGCCACACTCCCCCTCCCCATCCCCCACTCCCCTCCCAACCTCCTTCCACACTACCCTCTCCCTCCCCCTCACACTCCCCTCCCCCTCCCACTCCCCTCCCCCCTCACCATTACACACACTCCCCTTCCCCTTCCTATTTCCCCACTCCCCATCCTCCACTCCACTTCTGCATTCCCCACTCACCTCCCCTCTCATTCTGCCATTCCCCTCAATGCACCCCTCCCCCACTCGACTCCGGTCCCCACTCCCCTTTCCCCTCCCACATCCCACTCCCCTCCCTCACTCCTATCGTCCACTCCAGTCCCCCACTGCACACTTCGCTCCCCTACACCCCTTGTCCGCACCCTCTCCCCCTCACACCTGGTTTCCCTCCACACTGCCCTCCCCCTCACATCCCCCACTTCCCTCCAACCCCACACTCCCTCTCACCCACACCCATCCGCCACTCCCCTACAACGGCCCTACCCTCAAATGCCCCTCCCCCACTACCTTCCCCCACTACCCTCTCTCCCGTCCCTCGTCCCCAACTCCCCTACCCCACTCCCCACTCCTCCACCGCCCCTCCCAAACACCCCTCCCAACTCCTCTGCCAACTCACCTTCACCCCCGCCCCTCCCCCACTCGCCTCGCCCATACCCCTGCCCCTCTACCTCCCCCCAACACCCTGCACCCAATCCCCTCCCTCACTACCCTCCCATACCCACCTCACCCCCACTCCCCTGCCCCAAAGACCTACCCACTCCCCGCTCTCCTGTCCCCCTCCCCCACTCCCCTCCATCTCCTCCCCCACTGCACTCCCTCCCCTCTCCCACTTCTCTCCCTCCCCTACCATTACCCCACTCCACTCCCAAACACCCCTCCCCTACTCCCCTCCACCCCACTCCACTCCCCCACTCCCATCCTCCACTACCGTCCCCCACTCCCCTCCCCCCTCCCCTTCCACTCTGCCCTCCCCAACTCTCCCCACACTCCCCTACCCCACTCCCATCCCTCACTCACCCTAACCCTAACCCACTCCCGTTCCCCTGCACCCTCATTCCAACTCTCCCTCCCCCACAACCCTGCCCTCCCCCACACCCCTGCCCCCCCCACATGCCTCACCACCCCCTCCCCTCCACTCCCCTCCCACTCCCAACTGCAAATCCACTCCTCCATTCCCTCCTCCATTCCCCTAACTACCCTCTCCCCACTCCACTCCCCCTCTCCCCTCCCTCCCCAACCCCTCCCCTCACTCCTGTCCCCAATCCCCTCCCCCCACTCCCCTCCCCCACTCCGCCCCCACTCCCCTCCCCCACTCCTCCCTACTCCCCTCCCCCACTCCCCTTCCTCAAACGGTTCCCCCAGCCTCTCCCCTCCCCCAAGACCTCCCCTCCCCCACTCCTCTCCCCCACTCACCTACCCCACACCCCACTCCCCTCCGCACTTCCCTCCCCACTCGTCTCCCATCCCTCTACCCCCTCCCCACTATCCTCCTCCACACCCGCTGCCACCATTGCCCTCCCCTCCGCGACTCCCTTCACCTCTCACATATCCCTCCCCTCACAGCCCCCTACTCTACTCCACTTCCTCTCCCACATCTCCCACCGCCCTTCCCTCC
Source organism: Heterodontus francisci (assembly GCF_036365525.1). Lineage (NCBI taxonomy): Eukaryota > Metazoa > Chordata > Chondrichthyes > Heterodontiformes > Heterodontidae > Heterodontus > Heterodontus francisci. The sequence continues at coordinate 783,596 of NW_027140588.1, read as the reverse complement.
CCCACCCCTTCCCAACTCCCCTCCTTTCACCTGCCCCACCTCACACACTCACTCCAATTTCCCCAACCGCCTTCACCCACTCCCCTTTCCTAGTCCCTCCCTAACTCCCACTTCTCTCACCCAGTCCCCTCTCCCATTCCCCTCCCCCACTCCCTCCCCTCACCCCCTCCTCTCCCGCACTCCCCTCCAGCAGAACCCTCCCCACCCCAATCCACTCCCACTCCCCTCCCCACCCCCGAACTCCCCTCCTCTTCCCCACTCCATTCCCCCACTCCCTTCCCTCTCCGACCCCTCGCCTCACTCCTCTCCCCACTCATCTCCCTCACTCCCCTCCCTCCCCAACCCTTACAACCCCAACCCTTACCCCCCAACCCCTCCCTCACTCCCCTCCCCAACACACCTCTCCCACTCCCCTCCCCCACTCTTCTGCCAATCCCACCACTCCTCCCCCACTCTGCCACACTCCCTACCCCCAACCCCTCCCACACTCCCCTCCTCACTCTTCTCTCCCGCCCAACCCACCAACCCCTCCCACCACTCCCCTCCCCTGCTCCCCTCCCCAATTCCCTCCCCTAACCCCCAACTCTCCCCTCCCCCACTCCTCTCCATCACTCCCATCTTTGCTCCCTCACTCCCCTCCTAATATCCTTCCCACATCTCCCTCCCCCACTCCCCTGTCACGTCCCCCACTCCCTCACTCTCATCCTCCACTCCACTCCCCACGCCCCTCCCCCAATCCCACTCACCCTCCCCCAATCTCACTCACCCTCCCCCAATCCCACTCACCCTCCCCCAATCCCACTCACCCTCTCCCACTCCACTCCCCCACACCCCTCCCCCACTTCCCTCCCTCACCCCCTTCCACACCTATCTCACCACTTCCCTCCTTTCCCCACGCCCCTCATGACTCCCCTCCCCTTTCCACTACTCCAATTCACACATCCACTCCCCAAACCTCCTCAATCACCTCCACCTCCCCTCTCCCATTCCTCTCTCCACTCTCCTCCCCCATTCCTCATTCCGCCAGCCCATCCCACCCTCCCCTCCCCATTCCCTCCCCCCACCCCCATTCCCTTTCCCCTCTCCTCCCCAACACCCCATCACCGACCCCCTCCCCTCTCCTCCCCAACAACCCACCCACTTCCCCCTCCCCTCTCCTCCCCAACACCCCCTCCCCCTCAACTCCCCTCCCCGACTCCCCTCTCCACTCCCCTCCCCCTCCCCCACTACCCTCCCACATTCCCTTCCCCTCCCCTCCCCCTCCCCCACTCCCCACCACCACGCCCTTCCCCCTCCCCATGCCCACTCTATTCCCCCACTCCCATCCCTCTCCCCTTCCCCCTTCCCTCTTCCCCCTCCCCAAACCCCTCCACAACACCCACCCCCTACTTCTCATCAGCCTCCCACACTCCGCTCCGCCACTCCCATCTTTCACTACCCTCCCCAACTACCCTCCCACACTACCCTCCACCACTACCCTACACCTCCCCCACTACCCTCCTCGAGTCCCCTTCTTCACTGCCCTGTCCACTCGCCTCCTTTCCCCACTCCACTCCCCTCTCCCCTCCCCCACCACCCTCTGCACACTCACTTGCGTCTCCCAATTCCCTCCCCCTCCCCAATCACCTACTCACCCTCCCCTGCCCCACTCCACTTCCCGTCCCACATCCCCCTCCCCCACTCGCCTCCCCCACTCCCCTTACCCCTCCCTCCCCCACTCCACCACTTTCCTCCTTCACTCCCATCCGCCACTAGACTCCCCACTCCTCTCCCCTCCCCTACACCCCTTCACTCACATCCCTCTCCCGCTCCCATACCCTCTCCCTCCCCACAACCCTCCCTCTGCCCCACTCACCCTCCCCCACTCCCCTAATGCTCCTCCCCGTTCCCTGCACCCCTTCCCACTGCCCTCACTTATTCCCTTCCTGCTCCCCCTCTACCACTCCCATCCCCCTCCCCGCCCTTCCCCCTCCTTCCCCACTCTATTCCCCCACTCCCTTCCATCTCCCCTTCACCCTTCCGCCCTACCCCCTCCCCAATACCCTCCACAACACCCACCCCCTAATTCTCATCGGCCTCCCCCACTCCTCTCCACCATTCCCATCTTTCACTACCCTTCCCATTACCCTCACCCACAACCCTCCACCACTACCCTCCAACACTACCCTACACCTCCCCCACTACCCTCCGCGAGTCCCCTTCTCCACTGCCCTGTCCACTCCACTCCTTTCCCCACTCCACTCCCGTCCCCTCCTCCTCCCCACCACACTCTGCACACTCATTCCCATCTCCCACTCCACCTCCCCCTCCCTCCCCCTCTTCATTCCCCTACACCTCCCCCTCCCTCTCCCTCTTCATTCCCCTCCAGCTCCCCCTCCCTCCCCCTCCTCATTCCCCTCCCCACCCCCTCCCACCCCCTCTTCATTCCCCTCCACCTCCCCCTCCCTCCCCCTCTTCATTTCCCTCCACCTGCCCCTCCCTCTCCCTCTTCATTCCCCCCGCCACTCCCTCCCTCCCCCTCTTCATTCCCATCCTCCTCCCCCTTCCTTCCCATCTTCATTGCCCTCGACAAACCTCTCCCTCGCCCTATTCATTCCCCTCCACCTCCCCCTCCCTCCCACTCTTCATTCCCCACCACCTCCCCCTCCCTCCCTCACTTCATTCCCCTCCACCTCCCCCTCCCTCCCCCTCTTCATTCCCATCTACCTCCCCCACCCTCCTCCTCTTCATTCCCCTCCACCACCCCCTCCCTCCCCCTCTTCATTCCCCTCCACCACCCCCTCCTTCCCCCTCTTCATTCCCCTCCACCAATCCCTCCCTCCCCCTCTTCATTCCCCTCCACCACCCCCTCCCTCCCCCTCTTCATTCTCCTCCATCACCCCCTCCCTCCCCCTCTTCTTTCTCCTCCACCACCCCCTCCCTCCCCCTCTTCATTCCCCTCCACCACCCCCTCCCTCCCCCTCTTCATTCCCCTCCACCAATCCCTCCCTCCCCCTCTTCATTCCCATCCACCACCCCCTCCCTCCCCCTCTTCATTCCACTCCACCTCCCCCTCCCTCCATTCCCCTCCACCAACCCCTCCCTCCCCCTCTTCATTCCCCTCCACCACCCCCTCCCTCCCCCTCTTAATCCCCTCCACCTCCCCCTCCCTCCCCCTCTTCTTTCCCCTCCACGAACCCCTCCCTCCTCCTCTTCATTCCCCTCCACATCCCCCTCCCTCCTCCTCTTCATTCCCCTTCACCACCCCCTCCCTCCCCCTCTTCATTCCCCTCCACCTCCCCCTCCCTCCCCTCTTCATTCCCCTCCACCTCCTCCTCCCTCCCCTCTTCATTCTCCTCCACCACCCCCTCCCTCCCCCTCTTCATTCTCCTCCACCTCCTCCTCCCTCCCCCTCTTCATTCTCCTCCACCACCCCCTCCCTCCCCCTCTTCTTTCTCCTCCACCTCCCCCTACCTCCCCCTCTTCATTCCCCTCCACCTCCCCCTCCCTCCCCCTCTTCATTCTCCTCCTCCTCCCCCTCCCTCCCCCTCTTCATTCTCCTCCACCTCCCCCTCCCTCCCCCTCTTCATTCCCCTCCACCTCTACCTCCCTCCCCCTCCTCATTCCCCTCCACCTCCCACTCCCCCCCACTCTTCTTTCCCCTGCCCTCTCCCCCACTCCCTTCCCCCACTCCCTTCCACTCTCCCCTCCGCCCATCTCACACTCTCTCCTTCTACCACACTCCTCCTCCCACTCTCCCCCTCCCTTCTGACCATTTCCCTCCCCCACTCCCCTCTCCAACTCCCCTCCCCCACTCTCTGCCACACTCCCCCTCCCCATCCCCCACTCCCCTCCCCAACCTCCTTCCACACTACCCTCTCCCTCCCCCTCACACTCTCCTCCCCCTCCCACTCCCCTCCCCCTCACCATTGCACACCCTCCCCTTCCCCTTCCTATTTCCCCACTCCCCATCCTCCACTCCACTTCCGCATTCCCCACTCACCTCCCCTCTCATTCTGCCATTCCCCTCAATGCACCCCTCCCCCACTCGTCTTCGGTCCCCACTCCCCTTTCCCCTCCCACATCCCACTCCCCTCCCTCACTCCTATCGTCCACTCCAGTCCCCCTCTTCTCACTTCGCTCCCCTACACCCCTTGTCCGCACCCTTTCCCCCTCACACCTAGTTTCCCTCCAAACTCCCCTCCCCCTCACATCCCCCACTTCCCTTCACTCCCACACTCCCTCTCACCCACACCCATCCGCCACTCCCCTCCAACTGCCCTACCCTCAAATGCCCCTCCCCCAGTACCTTCGCCCACTACCCTCCGCCACTACCCACGCCACTCAGTCAACTCCCCTCCCCAACTCCCCTCTCTCCCGTCCCTCGTCCCCAACTCCCCTACCCCACTCCCCAATCCTCCACCTCCCCTCCCAAAAACCCCTCCCAACTCCTCTGCCAACTCACCTTCACCCCCGCCCCTCCCCCACTCCCCTCGCCCTTACCCCTGCCCCTCTACCTCCCCCCAGCACCCTGCACTCAATCCCCTCCCTCACTACCCTCCCATCCCCACCTCACCCCCACTCCCCTGCCCCAAAGACCTACCCACTCCCCGCTCTCCTGTCCCCCTCCCCCACTCCCCTCCCTCTCCTCCCCCACTGCACTCCCTCCCCTCTCGCACTTCTCTCCCTCCCCTACCATTACCCCACTCCACTCCCAAACACCCCTCCCCTACTCCCCTCCCCTCCACCCCACACCACTCCCCCACTCTCATCCTCCACTACCGGCCCCCACTCCCCTCCCCCTCCCCTCCCACTCTGCCCTCCCCAACTCTCCCCACACTCCCCTACCCCATTCCCGTCCCGCACTCACCCTCACCCTAACCCACTCCCGTTGCCCTGCACCCTCATTCCACCTCTCCCTCCCCCACATCCCTGCCCCTCCCCCACACCCCTGCCCCTCCCCCACATGCCTCACAAACCCCTCCCCTCCACTCCCCTCCCAGTCCGAACTGCAAATCCCCTCCTCCATTTCCCTAACTACCCTCTGCCCACTCCACTCCCCTCACTCCCCAACCCCTCCTCTCACTCCTGTCCCCAAACCCCTCCCGCCACTCCCCTCGCCCACCCCTCCCCCACTACTCCCGCACTCCTTCCCCACTCCTCCCACTCCCAACTCCAAATCCCCTCACCCACTCTGCTAACTCCGCGCCGCACTCCCCTAACTTCCCTCTGCCCACTCCATTCCCCATCTCCCCTCCCTCCCCAACCCCTCCCCTCACTCCTGTCCTCAATCCCCTCCCCCACTCCCCTCCCCCACTCCGCCCCCACTCCCCTCCCCCACTCCTCCCTACTCCCCTCCCCCACTCACCTTCCTCAAACCGCTCGTCCAGCTTCTCCCCTCCCCCAAGACCTCCCCTCCCCCACTCCTCTCCCCCACTTACCTACCCCACTCCCCACTCCCCTCCCCTTCCCTCCCCACTCTCACACTCACTTCCCCCACGCCCCTCCTCCACTGCCCTAGTACATTCCCCTCCTCTGTCCACTGCCATCCGCACTCACCCTCTCCAACACCGCTGCCCCACTCTCTTCCCCCTCCTTACCCCAATTTCCTATCCCACCCACTCCATTCACACACTCCCTTACCCGTCCCCTCCCCTCCCCATTCCTCTCCCCCATCCACTCCCCACCCCTCCTTTCCCCACTCCTCTCCCCCACTCCTCTCCCCCACCCCTATCCACCACTCCCCTCCCCCAGTTCCCTCCCCACTCGTCTCCCATCCCTCAATCCCCTCCCCCACTTTCCTCCTCCAGACCCGCTGCCGCCATTGCCCTCCCATCCGCGACTCCCTTCACCTCACACGTATCCCTCCCCTCACAGCCCCCTACTCCACTCCACGTCCTCTCCCAAATATCCCACCGCCCTTCCCTCCCCCACCCCTTCCCAACTCCCCTCCTTTCCCCGGCCCCACCTCACACACTCACTCCAATTTCCCCACCCGCCTTCCCCCACTCCCCTTTCCAAGTCCCTCCCTAACTCCCACTTCTCTCACCCAGTCCCCTCTCCCATTCCCCTCCCCCAGCCCCTCCCCTCACCCACTCCTCTCCCACACTCCCCTCCAGCAGAACCCTCCCCACCCCAATCCACTCCCACTCCCCTCCCCACCCCCGAACTACCCTCCTCTTCCCCACTCCATTCCCCCACTCCCTTCCCTCTCTGACCCTGAGCCTCACTCCTCTCCCCACACCCTTCCCTCACTCCCCTCCCTCCCCAACCCTTACCCCCCCCCAACCCCTCCCTCACTCCCCTCCCCAACTACCCTCCCCAACACACCTCTCCCACTCCCCTCCCCCACTCTTCTGCCAGTCTCACCACTCCTCCCACACTCTGCCACACTCCCTACCCCCAACCCCTCCCACACTCCCCTCCCCACCCTCCTCTCCCGCCCAACCCACCAACCCCTCCCACCACTCCCCTCCCCTGCTCCCCTCCCCAATTCCCTCCCCTAACCCCCAACTCTCCCCTCCCCCACTCCTCTCCATCACTCCCATCTTTGCTCTCTCACTCCCCTCCGATTATCCTTCCCACATCTCCCTCCCCCACTCCTCTCCATCACTCCCATCTTTGCTCTCTCACTCCCCTCCGATTATCCTTCCCACATCTCCCTCCCCCACTCCCCTGCCACGTCCCCCACTCCCTCACTCTCATCCTCCACTCCACTCCCCACTCCCCTCTTCCAATCCCGCTCACCCTCCCCCAATCCCACTCCCCTCCCCCAATCCCACTCACCCTCCCCCAATCCCACTCCCCTCCCCCAATCCCACTCACCCTCCCCCAATCTCACTCACCCTCCCCCAATCCCACTCACCCTCCACCAATCCTACTCACCCTCCCCCAATCCCACTCACCCTCTCCCACTCCACTCCCCCACTCCCCTCCCCCACTTCCCTCCCTCACCCCCTTCCACACCTATCTCACCACTTCCCTCTCTTCCCCACGCCCCTCATGACTCCCCTCCCCCTTTCCACTACTCCAATTCACACATCCACTCCCCTAATCCTCCTCACACACCTCCACCTCCCCACTCCCATTCCTCTCTCCACTCTCCTCCCCCACTCCTCAGTCACTCAGCCCCCTCCCGCACTCCCCTCCCTATTCCCTCCCCCCACCCCCATTCCGTTTCCCCTCTCCTCCCCAACACCCCATCACCTATCCCCTCCCCTCTCCTCCCCAACACCCCCTCCCCCTCAACTCCCCTCCCCGACTCCCCTCTCCGCTTCCCTCCCCCTCCCCCACTACCCTCCCCATTCCCTTCCCCTCCCCCTCCCCCACTCCCCACCACCACGCCCTTCCCCCTCCCCATGCCCACTCTATTCCCCCACTCCCTTCCCTCTCCCCTTCCCCCTTCCCTCTTCCCCCTCCCCAATCCCCTGCACAACACCCACCCCTACTTCTCATCGGCCTCCCCCACTCCCCTCCGCCACTCCCATCTTTCACTACCCTCTCCAACTACCCTCCCCCACTACCCTACACCTCCCCCACTACCCTCCTCGAGTCCCCTTCTCCACTGCCCTGTCCACTCGCCTCCTTTCCATACTCCACTCCCGTCTCCCCTCCCCACCACACTCTGCACACTCACTTGCGTCTCCCACTTCCCTCCCCCTCCCCACTCACCTACTCACCCTCCCCTGCCCCACTCCCCTTCCCGTCCCACATCCCCCTCCCCCACTCGCCTCCCCCACTCCCTTCCTCCACTCCCCTTTCCCCTCCATCTCCCCCACTCCAAGCCCCCATTCCCCACCCCCTCCCCCACTCCACCACTTTCCTCCCTCACTCCCATCCGCCAGCACACTCCCCACTCCTCTCCCCTCACCTACACCCCTTCACTCACCACCCTCTCCCCCTTACATTCCCTCTCTCTCACCCTCACATCCCCTCTCCCTCCCCACAACCCTCTCTCTGCCCCACTCACCCTCCCCCACTCCCCTAACTCCCCTCCCCGTTCCCTACACCCCACCCCACTGCCCTCCCTTATTCCCTTCCTGCTCTCCCTCTACCACTCCCATCCCCCTCCCCGCCCTTCCCCCTTCCTCCCCACTCTATTCCCCCACTCCCTTTCATCTCCCCTTCCCCCTTCCGCCCTACCCCCTCCCTAATCCCTTCCACAACACCCACCCCCTAATTCTCATCGGCCTCCCCCACTCATCTCCACCATTCCCATCTTTCACTACCCTCCCCCACTACCCTCACCCACTACCCTCCACCATTACCCTACACCTCCCCCACTACCCTCCGCGAGTCCCCTTCTCCAGTGCCCTGTCCACTCCCCTCCTCCTCCCCACCACACTCTGCACACTCATTCCCATCTACCACTTCCCTACCCCTCCCCACTCCCCCTCTCCCCTACTCCCTTTCCCCTGCATCACTTCCCTTACCTTCCCACATCCCCCTCCTCCACTCGCCTCCCCCACTCCCTCCCCCACTCCACTACTCTCCTGCCTCACTCCCATCCGCCACTCCACTCATAACTCCTCTCTCCCCTCCCCTACACCCCTTCATTCAATACCCTCTCCCCTTCACATTCCCTCTCCCTCCCCACAACCCTCCCCCTGCCCCACTCACTATCCCTCACTCCCCTAACTCTGCACCCCCACTCCCCTAACTCCCCTCCCTGTTCCTTGCACCCCACCCCACTGCCCTCCCTTATTCCCTTCCTGCATCCCCTCTACCACTCCCATCCCCCTCCCTGCCCTTCCCCGTCCCCTTCCCCACTCTATTCCACCACTCCCTTCCCTCTCCCCTTCTCCCCCTCCCCAATCCCCTCCCCCACTCACCTACCCTACTCCTCATTGGCTTACCCCATTCCCCTCCGCCACTCTCCTCCCCCACGACCATCCACCTACCCCGTTACCCTCCACGAGTCCCCTTCCCCACATCCCTACCCCACTGCCCTCCCAACACCCCTCCTTTCCCCACTCCCCTCTCACCTCCCCTCCCCAACTCCGCACACTCACTCCCATTTCTCACTCCACTCTCACTGCCACCTCGCCCATTCCTCTCCCTGCTCCCCTCCCCCTCCCCTGCCCAGTCCCCTCCCCCACTCCCCTCCCCAACCCCCTGCACTCCCCTCCCACACTCCCCCCTCTCCTCCCTCACTCGCATCCTCCATTCCAGTTCCCACTCCTCTCTCCCCTCCCTGATACCCCCCACTCACCACCCTCTCTTCCTCACTCTCCCTCTCCCTCCCCACTACCCTCCCCCAATCCCACCCACCCTCCCCCACTCTCCCTCCCCCGTGTCCCTTCTGCTCTGCCCTCCCCCTCCCCCACGCCCCATCCCCAATCCCTTCCCCCACACCTTTCCCCCAGTCCCTTCAACCCTCCCCTCCACCTTCCCCCTCACGCAACACCCCCTCCTACACTCCCCAGCACCTCCCCCACTCCTCTTCTGCCTCCCTTCCCCTACCCCCAACCTCCACCCCCCTCCCCCCACTCCCCTCCCCACTCCCCTCCCCCACTGCCCACCCCCATTCCATTCCCCACACCCTTCCCTCCTCCCCTCCCATCTCCCACTCCCCTTCCCCTCCCCCACTCCCCTCCCACACTTCCGTCCCCTATTACCCTCACCCACACCCCTCCCCCGAACGCCTCTTCTTCACTTCTTCACCGCTCCCCCTCCCCCTCCTTCACTCCGCTTCACCACTCCCACACTCTCCTCCATCACTACCATCCTACACTCCACTCCCAACTCCACTTTCCGTACCCTACACTTCCCACTCACCTCCTTCTCCCCTCACACTCCTTCTCCTTCCCCACTCCCATCCCCGAATCCCACTGCCCCTCTCCCACTCACATCACCCTCCCCTCCCTCACTCCCTTCTCCACTTCTGCACACCCCTCCCCCTCTCCCCTTCTCAACTCTCCTCCCGCAATCCCATCCTTCACTCCCCTCCCCACTCCCCTCCCCCACAACCCTCACCCACTCCGCTCACCCGTCCCCCACTCCTCACTCTCCACTCCCCTCCCCCACTCGCCTATCTGCCTCGCCCACTCCGTCTCCCCCACTTCCCTCCACAACTCCCCCTCCCTCGCTCCCCTCCCCACTCCCCTCCTCACCACCCTCCCCCACGCCTCTCCCACAATCCGCTCACCCCTACCCCACTCCTCACTCACCAATTCCCTCCCCAACTCCGCACTCCTCACTCCCCTCCCTAACACCTCTCCCCCTCTCCCTCCCCACTCCCCTCCCGCACACCACGCTCCCTCCCCCACTCCCCACCCCTCACTCCCCACTCCCCACTCCTCACTCTCCATTCCCCTCACCTCCCCCTCCACTCCCCCACTCCCAACAACCCTCCCCCACTACCCTCCCTAACCCCTCTCCCCCACACCTCTCCCCCACTCCCCTCCCCCACTCCCCCTCCCCGACTCAGCCCTGACCCTCTATCACTGCCCTCCCCCACACCCCACTCCGCACTCCTCACTCCCTACTCCACTCCACACTCCCCCCTTCCACTCCGCCACTCCCCCACTCCCCTCCCCCACTCCCCACTCTCCCACTCCACTCCTCACTCCCCACCCACCCCTCACTCACCACTCCACTCCCCCACTCCTCACTCCTCTCCCCCACTCCCCTCCCCCACTAACCACTCCCCTCCCCAACTACCCACTCCCCAATCCCCTCCCCCACTCCTCACCCCACACCCCCACTCCTCACTTCAATCCCATAAACCCCACTCCCCTCCCACCAACCCCACTCCCCTCACCCACTCCCCACTCCCCTCACACACTCCCCGCTCCCCTCCCCCACTCCCCACTCCCCTCCCCCTCACCCGACTCCTCACTCCCCACTCCCCTCTCCCACACCCGACTCCTCACTCCCCACTCCACTCCCCCACTCCCCCACTCCCCACTTCTCACTCCCTACTCAACTCCACACTCCCCCACTCCCCTCCCCCACTCCCCTCCCCCACTCCCCACTCTCCCACTCCCCACTCCTCACTCCCCTCTCCACTCCTCACTCCCCGACTCCTCACTCCCCACTCCCCCACTCACCTCTCTCCCACACTCCACTCCTCACTCCACACTCCCCTCCCCCACTCCCCTCCCCCACTCCCCTCCCCCACTCCCCACTCTCCCACTCCCCACTCCTCACTCCCCTCTCCACTCCTCACTCCCCGACTCCTCACTCCCCACTCCCCCACTCACCTCTCTCCCACACTCCACTCCCCACTCCCCTCCCCCACTCCCCTCCCCCACTCCCCTCCCCCACTAACAACTCCCCCACTCCCCACTCCTCACTCACCACTCCCCCACTCACCTCTACCCCACTCCCCACTCCTCACTCATCACTCCACTCCCCACTCCTCACTCCCCTCCCCCACTACCCTCCCCCACTCCCCTCCCCCACTCACCACTCCCCTCCCCAACTACCAACTCCCCAATCCATCCCCCACTCCTCACTCCCCTCCCCCACTCCTCACTCCAATCCCATAAACCCCACTCCCCTCCCACCAACCCCACTCCCCTCCCCCACACCCCACTCCTCACGCCCCTCTCAACTCGCCCACTCCCCACTACCCACTTCTCAATCCACTCCCCCACTCCCCACTTCCCACTCCCCACTCAACTCCACACTCCCCCACTCCCCTCCCCCACTCCCCTTCCCCACTCCCCACTCTCCCACTCCCCACTCCTCACTCCCCACTCCACTCCTCACTCTCCCACTCCCCACTCCCCGCTCCAGTCCCCCACTCCTCGCTACCCACTTCTCACTCCTCTCCCCCATTCCCCACTTGTCACTCCCCACTCAACTCCCCACTCCCCACTCCCCCTCCACATTCCCCACTCCACTCCTCACTCACCCACTCGCCACTCCTCACTCCCCACACCTCTCCGCACTCCCCCACTGCCCACTACTCACTCCCCACTCTACTCCTCACTCTCCACTCCACTCACCCACTCCCCTCTCAACCATCCCTTCCCCAACCCCACTCCCCACTCCTCACTCCACTCCCCACTCCCCCACTCCCCACTCCTCACTCCCCATAACACTCCCCACTACCCCACTGCCCACTCTTCACTCCCAACTCCACACCCAACTCCACACTCCCCTCCCTACTCCTCATTCACGTCACCCACTCACCACTCCCCTACCCCACTCCCCAGACCACTATCCCCTCCCCGACTCCTCACTCCCCTCCCTCACTCCACACTCCCATCCCGCAAACCCCACTCCCCTCCCCCACTCCTGTCCCCACCCCCTCCCCGACTCCCCACATGACTCCTCCACACCCCACTCCTCACTCCCCACTCCACTCCCCCACTCCCCACTCCCCCTTCCCTCCCCAGTCCTCACTCCACTCCCCCCTCCCCCACTCTCCACTCCCGACTCAATTCCCCCACTACCCACTCCCCTATCCCACTCTACACTCCCGTCCCCCACTCCCCTCTCCCACTCTACACTCCTGTCCCCACTCCCCTCTCCCCACTCACCAATCCTCTCCCCCACTTCCCTCCCCCACTTCCACCCCTCTCCTCTTGCCCTCCTTCCCTCTCCCCACAACCACACCCACACCCAATCCTTTCCCCACTCTCACTCCTGCGCTTCCAACTCACCTCCCCACAAACCCACCCCCACCCCCACTCCCCCTCCTCACTCCCCTGCCAACTCACCTCCCCATTCCCCCAACCCCACTCCTCCTCCTCACTCCCCTCCCGCACTCTCCACGCCCCTCACCACTCCCCCACCCACACTCCCCTTCCTCACTCCCCTCCTAACTCACCTCCCCACTACCCCACCCCCACTCCTCCTCCTCACTCCCCTCCCGCACCCTCCACGCCCCTCCCCCACTCCCCCACCCCCACTCCCCCTCCTCACTCCCCTCCCGCACTCCCCACTCCCTTCCCCAACTCCCTTCCCCACTCCCTTCCCCCACTCCCTTCCCCACTCCCTTCCCCCACACCACTCCCCCACTCCCCACTCCAGTTTTCACCTCTGCCCTCCTCCACTCCCCTCCCCTCCCCCAATCCTCTCCCCCACTCCCCACTCACCTCCTCCAATCCCCCCCTGCACGCCTCCACTCACCGACAACACACTCCAACTCCCCTCCCCAACTCTCCATTCCCCCACCCCCTCACTCCCCACTCACCTCCTCTACTCCCCCCTGCACGCCTCCATTCCCAACTCACCTCCCGCATGCCCCACACCCCTCCCCCAAAGCCCTCCCACTCCCCCTCTCTCCTCCCACTCTACACCTCTCCCCTCCCCTCCCTCATTCGCCTCCTCTTCCCTCCCCTCCCCCACTCCCCACTCCTGACTCAATTCCCCCACTTCCCACTCTCCACTCCGGGACACCCCTCCCCCACTCCTTTCACCTTTCCACTTCACACTCCCCTATCCCTCACACCTCCTCCACTCACCTCGACCTCTCCCCTCCACTCCCCGCCCCTCTCCCCTCCCCCACTCCACTTCCCACTCCCCTATTCCTCACCCCTCCCCCACTCCCCTCGCCTCTCTTCTCCTCTCCCCTCTCCACTCCTCTTCAAACTTCGCACCCCCACTCTCCTCCCCCTCTCCCATCTTCTCCCATCCCCCACTTCCCTCCCCAACTCCCCTCTCTCCACTTCTCACTCCAACTCCCCTTCGCCACAAGTCTGGATTGAATTGGCTCTTTCCTGGTGTGTGAGTGGGACTCAGTCCCACTCCAGCTGGTATTAATAGAGGCCTGGATTGAATTGGCTCTTTCCTGGTGTGTGAGTGGGACTCAGTCCCACTCCAGCTGGTATTAATAGAGGCCTGGATTGAATTGGCTCTTTCCTGGTGTGTGAGTGGGACTCAGTACCACTCCAGCTGGTATTAATAGAGATCTGGATTGATTTGCCTCTTTCCTGGTGTGTGAGTGGGACTCAGTCCCACTCCAGCTGGTATGAATAGAGGTCTGGATAGAATTGGCTCTTTCCGGGTGTCTGAGTGGGGCTCAGTCCCACTCCAGCTGGTATTGATAGAGGCGTGGATTGAATTGGCTCTTTCCTGGAGTGTGAGTGGGGCTCAGTTCCACTCCAGCTGGTATTAATAGAGATCTGGATTGATTTGCCTCTTTCCTGGTGTGTGAGTGGGACTCAGTGCCACTCCAGCTGGTATGAATAGAGGTCTGGATAGAATTGGCTCTTTCCGGGTGTGTAAGTGGGGCTCAGTCCCACTCCAGCTGGTATTAATAGAGGTCTGGATGGAATTGGCTCTTTCCTGGTGTGTGAGTGGGACTCAGTACCACGCCAGCTGGTTTTAATAGAACCCTGGATTGAATTGGCTCTTTCCTGGTGTGTCAGTGAGACTCAGTACCACTCCAGCTGGTATTGATAGAGGCCTGAATTGAATTGGCTCTTTACTGGTGTTTGAGTGGGGTTCAGTACCACTCCAGCTGGTATTTATAGAGTTCTGGATTGCATTCTCTTTTTCCTGGTGCGTGAGAGAGACTCAGTGCAACTCCAGATGCTATTAATGGAGGTCTATATTGAATTCTCACTTTCCTGGTGTGTGAGTGGGACTCAGTCCCACTCCAGCTGGTATTAACAGACACCTGGATTGATCTGCCTCTTCCTGGTGTGTGAGCGAGTCTCAGTACCACTCCAGCTGGTCTTAATAAAGGTTTGCATTGAATTGGCTCTTTTCTGGTATGTGCGTGAGACTCAGTACCACTCCAGCAGATATCAATAGAGCTCTGGATTGAATTGGCTCTTTCCTGGTGTGTGAGTGGGGCTCAGTACCACTCCAGCTGGTATTAAATTAGCCTGGATTGATTTTTCCCTTTCCTGGTGTGTGGGTGGGACTCAGTACCACTCCAGCTGGTATTAATAGGTGTCTGGATTGAATTGGCTCTTTCCTGGAGTGTGAGTGGGACTCAAAACAATTCCAGCTGGTATTAATAGAGGTCTGGATTGAATTGGCTCTTTCTTGGTGTGTGAGTGGGGATCAGTACCACTCCAGCTGGTATTATTAGAGGCCTGGATTGAACTGGGTCTTTCCTGATGTGTGCGTGGGACTCAGTACCACTCCAGCTGGTATTTATAGAGGCCTGGAAAGTACTGGCTCTTCCCTGCTGTTTGAGTGTGAGTTGATTCCAGTACAGCTGGTTCTAATAGAGATCTGGATTGAATTGGCTCTTTCCTGGTGTGTGAGTGGGACTCAGTACCACTCCAGCTGGTATTAATGGAGATCAGGACTGATTTGGCTCTTTCTGGTGTGTGAGTGGGACTCAGTACCACTCCAGCTGGTATTAATAGAGGTCTGGATTGAATTGGCTCTTTCTGGTGTGTGAGTGGGACTCAGTACCACTCCAGCTGGTATTATTAGAGACCTGGATCGAATTGCCTCTTTCCTGGTGTGTGAGTGAGACTCAGTGCCATTCCAGCTGGTATTAATAGAGGCCTGTAATGAACTGACTCTTCCCTGGTGTGTGAATCGGACTCAGTCCCGCTCCAGCTGGTATTGATAATGGCCAGGAATGAAATGGCTCTTTCCTGGTATGTGAGTGGGACTCAGTACCACTCCAGCTGGTATTAATAGAGGTCTGGATTGAATTGGCTCTTTTCTGGTGTGTGCGTGAGACTCAGTACCACTCCAGCAGATATTAATAGATGTCTGGATTGAATTGGTTCTTTCCTGGTGTGTGAGTGGGCCTCAGTACCACTCCAGATGCTATTAATAGATGTCTGGATTGAATTGGCTCTTTCCTGGTGTGTGAGTGCGACTCAGTACCACTCTAGCTGGTATTGAAAGAGGTCTGGATTGCATTGGCTCTTTCCTGGTGTGTGAGTGAGACTCAGTACCACTCCAGCTGGTAATAATGGAAGCCTCGATTGAATTGGCTCTTTCTGGTGTGTGAGTGGGACTCAGTCCCACTTCAGCTGGTATTTATAGAGGCCTGGATTTAAGTAGCTCTTTCCTGGTGGGTGACTGGGGTTCAGTGCCACTCCAGCTGGTATTAATAGAGGCCCGGATTGAACTGGCTCTTTCCTGATGTGTGTGTGGGTCTCAGTACCACTCCAGCTGGTATAAATAGAGGCCTGGATTGAATTGGCTCTTTCCTGCTGAATGGGTGGCACTCAGTCCCACTCCAGCTGGTATTAATAGAGGCCTGGATTGAACTGGCTCTTTCCTGCTGAATGGGTGGCACTCAGTCCCACTCCAGCTGGTATAAATAGAGGCCTGGATTGAATTGGCTCTTTCCTGCTGAATGGGTGGCACTCAGTCCCACTCCAGCTGGTATTAATAGAGGCCTGGATTGAACTGGCTCGTTCCTGCTGAATGGGTGGCACTCAGTCCCACTCCAGCTGGTATTAATAGAGGCCTGGATTGAACTGGCTCTTTCCTGATGTGTGTGTGGGACTCAGTACCACTCCAGCTGGTATTAATAGAGGCCTGGATTGAATTGGCTCTTTCCTGCTGAATGGGTGGCACTCAGTCCCACTCCAGCTGGTATTAATAGAGGCCTGGATTGAACTGGCTCTTTCCTGCTGAATGGGTGGCACTCAGTCTCACTCCAGCTGGTATTAATAGAGGCCTGGATTGAACTGGCTCTTCCCTGCTGAATGGGTGGCACTCAGTCTCACTCCAGCTGGTATTAATAGAGGCCTGGATTGAACTGGCTCTTTCCTGCTGAATGGGTGGCACTCAGTCCCACTCCAGCTGGTATTAATAGAGGCCTGGATTGAACTGGCTCTTTCCTGCTGAATGGGTGGCACTCAGTCCCACTCCAGCTGGTATTAATAGAGGCCTGGATTAAACTGGCTCTTTTTTTTTGTGTGAGCGATTCTCAGTACCACTCCAGCTGGTATTATTAGAGGCCTGGATTGAACTGGGTCTTTCCTGATGTTTGCGTGGGACTCAGTACCACTCCAGCTTGTATTTATAGAGGCCTGGAATGTACTGGCTCTTCCCTGGTGTGTGAATGGGACTCTGTACCTCAGCAGCTGGTATTTATAGAGGCCTGGATTTAAGTAGCTCTTTCCTGGTGGGTGACTGGGGTTCAGTACCACTCCAGCTGGTACTAATATTGGTCTGGATTGAATTGACTCTTTCCTGGTGTGTGTGTGGGACTCAGTTCCACTCCAGCTGTTATGAACAGAGGTCTGGATTGTATTGACTCTTTCCTGGTGTGTGAGTGGGACTCAGTTCCACTCCAGCTGGTCTTAATAGAGGCCTGGATTGAACTGGCTCTTTCCTGGTATGTGAGTGGGACTCAGTACCACTCCAGCTGTTCCTAATAAAGGTTTGCATTGAATTGGCACTTTTCTGGTGTGTGAGTGAGACTCAGTACCTCTCCAGCTGGTATTTATAGAGGCCTGGATTTAAGTGGCTCTTTCCTGGTGGGTGACTGGGGTTCAGTTCCACTCCAGCTGGTATTAATAGAGGTCTGGATTTAATTGGCTCTTTCCTGGTGTGTGAGTGGGACTCAGTACCACTCCAGCTGGTATTAATAGACGTCTGGATTGATTTGGCTCTTTCCTGGTGATTGAGTGGGGCTCAGTCCCACTCCAGCTGGCATTAAGATGTCTGGATTGAATTGGCTCTTTCCTGGTGTATGAGTGGGGCTCAGTCCCAATCCAGCTGGTATTTATCGAGGTGTGGATTGAATTGCCTCAATCCTGGTGTGTGAGTGGGGCTCAGTACCACTTCAGCTGGTATTTATAGAGGCCTGGATTGAATTGGCTCTTTCCTGGTGAGTGAGTGGGGCTCAGTCCCACTCCAGCTGGTATTTATCGAGGTGTGGATTGAATTGCCTCAATCCTGGTGTGTGAGTGGGGCTCAGTACCACTTCAGCTGGTATTAATAGAGGCCTGGATTGAATTGCCTCTTTCCTGGTGTGTGAGTGGGACTCGGTAACACTCCAGCTGGTATTAATAGAGGTCTGGATTTAATTGGCTCCTTCCTGGTGATTGAGTGGAGCTCAGTCCCACTCCAGCTGGTATTAAGAGGTCTGGATTGGATTGGCTCTTTCCTGGTGTGTGAGTGGGGCTCCGTACGCGCCAGCTGGTATTAATAGAGGCCTGGATGAATTGGCTCTTCCCTGGTGTGTGAGTGGGACTCAGTCCCACTCCAGCTGGTATTAATAGATGTCTGGATTTTATTGGCTCTTTCCTGGTGTGTGAGTCGGACTCAGTTCCACTCCAGCTGGTATTAATAGAGACCTGGTTTGAATTGACTCTTTCCGAGTGTGTGAGTCGGACTCAGTTCCACTCCAGCTGGTATTAATAGAGGACTGGATTGACTTGGATCTTTCCTGGTGTGTGAGTCGGACTCAGTTTCACTCCAGCTGGTATTAATAGAGGACTGGATTGACTTGGATCTTTCCTGGTGTGTGAGTGGGGCTCAGTTCCACTCCAGCTGGTATTAATAGAGGTCTGGATTGAATTGGCTCTTTCCTGGTGAGTGAGTGGGGCTCAGTACCACTCCAGCTGGTATTTATCGAGGTGTGGATTGAATTGCCTCAATCGTGGTGTGTGAGTGGGGCTCAGTACCACTTCAGCTGGTATTAATAGAGGCCTGGATTGAATTGCCTCTTTCCTGGTGAGTGAGTGGGGCTCAGTACCACTCCAGCTGGTGTTAATAGAGGTCTGGATTGAATTGGCTCTTTCCTGGTGAGTGAGTGGGGCTCAGTACCACTCCAGCTGGTATTTATCGAGGTGTGGATTGAATTGCCTCAATCGTGGTGTGTGAGTGGGGCTCAGTACCACTTCAGCTGGTATTAATAGAGGCCTGGATAGAATTGCCTCTTTCCTGGTGAGTGAGTGGGGCTCAGTACCACTTCAGCTGGTATTAATAGAGGCCTGGATTGAATTGCCTCTTTCCTGGTGAGTGAGTGGGGCTCAGTACCACTCCAGCTGGTATTTATCGAGGTGTGGATTGAATTGCCTCAATCCTGGTGTGTGAGTGGGGCTCAGTACCACTCCAGCTGGTATTAATAGAGGTGTGGATTGAATTGCCTCTTTCCTGGTGTGTGAGTGGGACTCAGTACCACTCCAGCTGGTATTAATAGAGGTGTGGATTGAATTGCCTCTTTCCTGGTGTGTGAGTGGGACTCAGTACCACTCCAGCTGGTATTAATAGAGGTGTGGATTGAATTGCCTCTTTCCTGGTGTGTGAGTGGGACTCAGTACCACTCCAGCTGGTATTAATAGAGGTGTGGATTGAATTGCCTCTTTCCTGGTGAGTGAGTGGGGCTCAGTACCACTCCAGCTGGTGTTAATAGAGGTCTGGATTGAATTGGCTCTTTCCTGGTGAGTGAGTGGGGCTCAGTACCACTCCAGCTGGTATTTATCGAGGTGTGGATTGAATTGCCTCAATCGTGGTGTGTGAGTGGGCTCAGTACCACTTCAGCTGGTATTAATAGAGGCCTGGATTGAATTGCCTCTTTCCTGGTGAGTGAGTGGGGCTCAGTACCACTTCAGCTGGTATTAATAGAGGCCTGGATTGAATTGCCTCTTTCCTGGTGAGTGAGTGGGGCACAGTACCACTCCAGCTGGTATTTATCGATGTGTGGATTGAATTGCCTCAATCCTGGTGTGTGAGTGGGGCTCAGTACCACTCCAGCTGGTATTAATAGAGGTGTGGATTGAATTGCCTCTTTCCTGGTGTGTGAGTGGGACTCAGTACCACTCCAGCTGGTATTAATAGAGGTGTGGATTGAATTGCCTCTTTCCTGGTGTGTGAGTGGGACTCAGTACCTCTCCAGCTGGTGTTAATAGAGGTCTGGATTGAATTGCCTCCTTACTGGTGATTGAGTTGGACTCAGTACCACTCCAGCTGGCATTAAGATGTCTGGATTGAATTGGCTCTTTCCTGGTGTGTGACTGGGGCTCCGTACCACTCCAGCTGGTATTTATAGAGGCCTGGATTGACTTGGCTCCTTCCTGGTGTGTGAGTGGGGATCTGTACCACTCCAGCTGGTATAAATAGAGGCCTGGTTGACTTGGCTCCTTCCTGGTGTGTGAGTGGTGCTCAGTCCCATTCCAGCTGGTATTTATCGAGGTGTGGATTGAATTGCCTCAATCCTGGTGTGTGAGTGGGACTCAGTCCCACTCCAGCTGGCATTAATAGAGGTCTGAGTTGAATTGCCTCCATCCTGGTGAGTGAGTGGGGCTCAGTCCCACTCCAGCTGGTATTAATAGAGGTCTGGATTGAATTGACTCTTTCCTGGTGAGTGAGTGGGACTCAGTACCACTCCAGCTGGTGTTAAGAGAGACCTGGTTTGAATTGACTCTTTCCTAGTGTGTGAGTGGGACTCAGTCCCACTCCAGCTGGTATTTATCGAGGTTTGGATTGAATTGCCTCTTTCCTGGTGTGTGAGTGGGACTCAGTTCCACTCCAGCTGGTATGAATAGAGGCCTGGATTGACTTGGCTCTTTCCTGGTGCGTCACTGGGGCTCAGAACCACTCCAGCCAGTATTAATAGATGCCTGGATTGAATAGACTCTTTCCTGGTGTGTGAGTGGGACTCAGTCCCACTCCAGCTTGTATTAATAGAGCTATGGATTGAATTGGCTCTTCCCTGGTGTGTGAGTGGGGCTCAGTACCACTCCAGCTGGCATTAAGATGTCTGGATTGAATTGACTCTTTCCTGGTGTGTGAGTGGGACTCAGTACCACTCCAGCTGGTATTAAGAGAGGTCTGGATTGAATTGACTCTTTCCTGGTGTGTGAGTGGGGATCAGTACCTCTCCAGCTGGTATTAATAGAGGTCTGGATTGATTTGGCTCTTTCCTGGTGGGTGACTGGGGCTCCGTACCACTCCAGCTGGTATTAATCGAGGCCTGGATTGAAATGGCTCCTTCCTGGTGCGTGACTGGGACTCAGTACCACTTCAGCTGGTATTTATAGAGGCCTGGATTGAATTGGCTCTTTCCTGGTGTGTGAGTGGGACTCAGTACCAATCCAGCTGGTATTAATAGAGACCTGGTTTGAATTGGCTCCTTCCTGGTGTGTGAGTGAGACTCAGTACCACTCCAGCTGGTATTAATAGAGACCTGGATTAAATTGCCTCTTTCCTGGTGTGTCAGTGGGTCTCGGTACCACTCCAGCTGGTATTAATAGAGGTCTGGATTGAATTGGCTCTTTCCTGGTGTGTGAGTGGGGCTCAGTACCACTTCAGCTGGTATTTATAGAGGCCTGGATTGAATTGGCTCTTTCCTGGTGTGTGAGTGGGACTCAGTACCACTCCAGCTGGTATTAATAGAGGCCTGGATTGAATTGCCTCTTTCCTGGTGAGTGAGTGGGGCTCAGTACCACTCCAGCTGGTATTTATCGAGGTGTGGATTGAATTGCCTCAATCCTGGTGTGTGAGTGGGGCTCAGTACCACTCCAGCTGGTATTAATAGAGGTGTGGATTGAATTGCCTCTTTCCTGGTGTGTGAGTGGGACTCAGTACCACTCCAGCTGGTATTAATAGAGGTGTGGATTGAATTGCCTCTTTCCTGGTGTGTGAGTGGGACTCAGTACCACTCCAGCTGGTATTAATAGAGGTGTGGATTGAATTGCCTCTTTCCTGGTGTGTGAGTGGGACTCAGTACCACTCCAGCTGGTATTAATAGAGGTGTGGATTGAATTGCCTCTTTCCTGGTGAGTGAGTGGGGCTCAGTACCACTCCAGCTGGTGTTAATAGAGGTCTGGATTGAATTGGCTCTTTCCTGGTGAGTGAGTGGGGCTCAGTACCACTCCAGCTGGTATTTATCGAGGTGTGGATTGAATTGCCTCAATCGTGGTGTGTGAGTGGGCTCAGTACCACTTCAGCTGGTATTAATAGAGGCCTGGATTGAATTGCCTCTTTCCTGGTGAGTGAGTGGGGCTCAGTACCACTTCAGCTGGTATTAATAGAGGCCTGGATTGAATTGCCTCTTTCCTGGTGAGTGAGTGGGGCACAGTACCACTCCAGCTGGTATTTATCGATGTGTGGATTGAATTGCCTCAATCCTGGTGTGTGAGTGGGGCTCAGTACCACTCCAGCTGGTATTAATAGAGGTGTGGATTGAATTGCCTCTTTCCTGGTGTGTGAGTGGGACTCAGTACCACTCCAGCTGGTATTAATAGAGGTGTGGATTGAATTGCCTCTTTCCTGGTGTGTGAGTGGGACTCAGTACCTCTCCAGCTGGTGTTAATAGAGGTCTGGATTGAATTGCCTCCTTACTGGTGATTGAGTTGGACTCAGTACCACTCCAGCTGGCATTAAGATGTCTGGATTGAATTGGCTCTTTCCTGGTGTGTGACTGGGGCTCCGTACCACTCCAGCTGGTATTTATAGAGGCCTGGATTGACTTGGCTCCTTCCTGGTGTGTGAGTGGGGATCTGTACCACTCCAGCTGGTATAAATAGAGGCCTGGTTGACTTGGCTCCTTCCTGGTGTGTGAGTGGTGCTCAGTCCCATTCCAGCTGGTATTTATCGAGGTGTGGATTGAATTGCCTCAATCCTGGTGTGTGAGTGGGACTCAGTCCCACTCCAGCTGGCATTAATAGAGGTCTGAGTTGAATTGCCTCCATCCTGGTGAGTGAGTGGGGCTCAGTCCCACTCCAGCTGGTATTAATAGAGGTCTGGATTGAATTGACTCTTTCCTGGTGAGTGAGTGGGACTCAGTACCACTCCAGCTGGTGTTAAGAGAGACCTGGTTTGAATTGACTCTTTCCTAGTGTGTGAGTGGGACTCAGTCCCACTCCAGCTGGTATTTATCGAGGTTTGGATTGAATTGCCTCTTTCCTGGTGTGTGAGTGGGACTCAGTTCCACTCCAGCTGGTATGAATAGAGGCCTGGATTGACTTGGCTCTTTCCTGGTGCGTCACTGGGGCTCAGAACCACTCCAGCCAGTATTAATAGATGCCTGGATTGAATAGACTCTTTCCTGGTGTGTGAGTGGGACTCAGTCCCACTCCAGCTTGTATTAATAGAGCTATGGATTGAATTGGCTCTTCCCTGGTGTGTGAGTGGGGCTCAGTACCACTCCAGCTGGCATTAAGATGTCTGGATTGAATTGACTCTTTCCTGGTGTGTGAGTGGGACTCAGTACCACTCCAGCTGGTATTAAGAGAGGTCTGGATTGAATTGACTCTTTCCTGGTGTGTGAGTGGGGATCAGTACCTCTCCAGCTGGTATTAATAGAGGTCTGGATTGATTTGGCTCTTTCCTGGTGGGTGACTGGGGCTCCGTACCACTCCAGCTGGTATTAATCGAGGCCTGGATTGAAATGGCTCCTTCCTGGTGCGTGACTGGGACTCAGTACCACTTCAGCTGGTATTTATAGAGGCCTGGATTGAATTGGCTCTTTCCTGGTGTGTGAGTGGGACTCAGTACCAATCCAGCTGGTATTAATAGAGACCTGGTTTGAATTGGCTCCTTCCTGGTGTGTGAGTGAGACTCAGTACCACTCCAGCTGGTATTAATAGAGACCTGGATTAAATTGCCTCTTTCCTGGTGTGTCAGTGGGTCTCGGTACCACTCCAGCTGGTATTAATAGAGGTCTGGATTGAATTGGCTCTTTCCTGGTGTGTGAGTGGGGCTCAGTACCACTTCAGCTGGTATTTATAGAGGCCTGGATTGAATTGGCTCTTTCCTGGTGTGTGAGTGGGACTCAGTACCACTCCAGCTGGTATTAATAGAGACCTGGTTTGAATTGGCTCCTTCCTGGTGAGTGAGTGGGGCTCAGTACCACTCCAGCTGGTATTAATAGAGGTGTGGATTGAATTGCCTCTTTCCTGGTGTGTGAGTGGGACTCAGTACCACTCCAGCTGGTGTTAATAGAGGTCTGGATTGAATTGCCTCCTTACTGGTGATTGAGTTGGACTCAGTCCCACTCCAGCTGGCATTAAGATGTCTGGATTGAATTGCCTCTTTCCTGGTGTGTGAGTGAGACTCAGTACCACTCCAGCTGGTATTTATAGAGGCCTGGATTGACTTGGCTCCTTCCTGGTGTGTGAGTGGGGATCTGTACCACTCCAGCTGGTATTAATAGAGGCCTGGATTGAATTGGCTCTTTCCTGGTGTGTGAGTGGTGCTCAGTCCCACTCCAGCTGGTATTTATCGAGGTGTGGATTGAATTGCCTCAATCCTGGTGTGTGAGTGGGACTCAGGACCACTCCAGCTGCTATTAATAGAGGTCTGAGTTGAATTGCCTCCATCCTGGTGAGTGAGTGGGGCTCAGTACCACTCCAGCTGGTATTAGTAGAGGTCGGGATTGAATTGCCTCTTTCCTGTTGTGTGAGTGGGACTCAGTCCCACTCCAGCTGGTATTAATAGAGGTCTGGATTGAATTGACTCTTTCCTGGTGAGTGAGTGGGACTCAGTACCACTCCAGCTGGTGTTAATAGAGACCTGGTTTGAATTGACTCTTTCCTGGTGTGTGAGTGCGACTCAGTACCACTCTAGCTGGTATTGAAAGAGGTCTGGATTGCATTGGCTCTTTCCTGGTGTGTGAGTGAGACTCAGTACCACTCCAGCTGGTAATAATGGAAGCCTCGATTGAATTGGCTCTTTCTGGTGTGTGAGTGGGACTCAGTCCCACTTCAGCTGGTATTTATAGAGGCCTGGATTTAAGTAGCTCTTTCCTGGTGGGTGACTGGGGTTCAGTCCCACTCCAGCTGGTATTAATAGAGGCCTGGATTGAATTGGCTCTTTCCTGGTGGGTGACTGGGGTTCAGTGCCACTCCAGCTGGTATTAATAGAGGCCTGGATTGAACTGGCTCTTTCCTGATGTGTGTGTGGGTCTCAGTACCACTCCAGCTGGTATAAATAGAGGCCTGGATTGAATTGGCTCTTTCCTGCTGAATGGGTGGCACTCAGTCCCACTCCAGCTGGTATTAATAGAGGCCTGGATTGAACTGGCTCTTTCCTGCTGAATGGGTGGCACTCAGTCCCACTCCAGCTGGTATTAATAGAGGCCTGGATTGAACTGGCTCTTTCCTGCTGAATGGGTGGCACTCAGTCCCACTCCAGCTGGTATTAATAGAGGCCTGGATTGAACTGGCTCTTTCCTGCTGAATGGGTGGCACTCAGTCCCACTCCAGCTGGTATTAATAGAGGCCTGGATTGAACTGGCTCGTTCCTGCTGAATGGGTGGCACTCAGTCCCACTCCAGCTGGTATTAATAGAGGCCTGGATTGAACTGGCTCTTTCCTGATGTGTGTGTGGGACTCAGTACCACTCCAGCTGGTATTAATAGAGGCCTGGATTGAATTGGCTCTTTCCTGCTGAATGGGTGGCACTCAGTCCCACTCCAGCTGGTATTAATAGAGGCCTGGATTGAACTGGCTCTTTCCTGCTGAATGGGTGGCACTCAGTCTCACTCCAGCTGGTATTAATAGAGGCCTGGATTGAACTGGCTCTTTCCTGCTGAATGGGTGGCACTCAGTCTCACTCCAGCTGGTATTAATAGAGGCCTGGATTGAACTGGCTCTTTCCTGCTGAATGGGTGGCACTCAGTCCCACTCCAGCTGGTATTAATAGAGGCCTGGATTGAACTGGCTCTTTCCTGCTGAATGGGTGGCACTCAGTCCCACTCCAGCTGGTATTAATAGAGGCCTGGATTAAACTGGCTCTTTTTTTTTGTGTGAGCGATTCTCAGTACCACTCCAGCTGGTATTATTAGAGGCCTGGATTGAACTGGGTCTTTCCTGATGTTTGCGTGGGACTCAGTACCACTCCAGCTTGTATTTATAGAGGCCTGGAATGTACTGGCTCTTCCCTGGTGGGTGACTGGGGTTCAGTTCCACTCCAGCTGGTATTAATAGAGGTCTGGATTTAATTGGCTCTTTCCTGGTGTGTGAGTGGGACTCAGTACCACTCCAGCTGGTATTAATAGACGTCTGGATTGATTTGGCTCTTTCCTGGTGATTGAGTGGGGCTCAGTCCCACTCCAGCTGGCATTAAGATGTCTGGATTGAATTGGCTCTTTCCTGGTGTATGAGTGGGGCTCAGTCCCACTCCAGCTGGTATTTATCGAGGTGTGGATTGAATTGCCTCAATCCTGGTGTGTGAGTGGGGCTCAGTACCACTTCAGCTGGTATTAATAGAGGCCTGGATTGAATTGCCTCTTTCCTGGTGTGTGAGTGGGACTAAAAACACTCCAGCTGGTATGAATAGAGGTCTGGATTGAATTGCCTCTTTCCTGGTGTGTGAGTGGGACTCGGTAACACTCCAGCTGGTATTAATAGAGGTCTGGATTTAATTGGCTCCTTCCTGGTGATTGAGTGGAGCTCAGTCCCACTCCAGCTGGTATTAAGAGGTCTGGATTGGATTGGCTCTTTCCTGGTGTGTGAGTGGGGCTCCGTACGCGCCAGCTGGTATTAATAGAGGCCTGGCTTGAATTGGCTCTTCCCTGGTGTGTGAGTGGGACTCAGTTCCACTCCAGCTGGTATTAATAGATGTCTGGATTTTATTGGCTCTTTCCTGGTGTGTGAGTGAGACTCAGTACCACTCCAGCTGGTATTTATAGAGGCCTGGATTGACTTGGCTCCTTCCTGGTGTGTGAGTGGGGATCTGTACCACTCCAGCTGGTATTAATAGAGGCCTGGATTGAATTGGCTCTTTCCTGGTGTGTGAGTGGTGCTCAGTCCCACTCCAGCTGGTATTTATCGAGGTGTGGATTGAATTGCCTCAATCCTGGTGTGTGAGTGGGACTCAGGACCACTCCAGCTGCTATTAATAGAGGTCTGAGTTGAATTGCCTCCATCCTGGTGAGTGAGTGGGGCTCAGTACCACTCCAGCTGGTATTAGTAGAGGTCGGGATTGAATTGCCTCTTTCCTGTTGTGTGAGTGGGACTCAGTCCCACTCCAGCTGGTATTAATAGAGGTCTGGATTGAATTGACTCTTTCCTGGTGAGTGAGTGGGACTCAGTACCACTCCAGCTGGTGTTAATAGAGACCTGGTTTGAATTGACTCTTTCCTGGTGTGTGAGTGCGACTCAGTACCACTCTAGCTGGTATTGAAAGAGGTCTGGATTGCATTGGCTCTTTCCTGGTGTGTGAGTGAGACTCAGTACCACTCCAGCTGGTAATAATGGAAGCCTCGATTGAATTGGCTCTTTCTGGTGTGTGAGTGGGACTCAGTCCCACTTCAGCTGGTATTTATAGAGGCCTGGATTTAAGTAGCTCTTTCCTGGTGGGTGACTGGGGTTCAGTCCCACTCCAGCTGGTATTAATAGAGGCCTGGATTGAATTGGCTCTTTCCTGGTGGGTGACTGGGGTTCAGTGCCACTCCAGCTGGTATTAATAGAGGCCTGGATTGAACTGGCTCTTTCCTGATGTGTGTGTGGGTCTCAGTACCACTCCAGCTGGTATAAATAGAGGCCTGGATTGAATTGGCTCTTTCCTGCTGAATGGGTGGCACTCAGTCCCACTCCAGCTGGTATTAATAGAGGCCTGGATTGAACTGGCTCTTTCCTGCTGAATGGGTGGCACTCAGTCCCACTCCAGCTGGTATTAATAGAGGCCTGGATTGAACTGGCTCTTTCCGGCTGAATGGGTGGCACTCAGTCCCACTCCAGCTGGTATTAATAGAGGCCTGGATTGAACTGGCTCTTTCCGGCTGAATGGGTGGCACTCAGTCCCACTCCAGCTGGTATTAATAGAGGCCTGGATTGAACTGGCTCGTTCCTGCTGAATGGGTGGCACTCAGTCCCACTCCAGCTGGTATTAATAGAGGCCTGGATTGAACTGGCTCTTTCCTGATGTGTGTGTGGGACTCAGTACCACTCCAGCTGGTATTAATAGAGGCCTGGATTGAATTGGCTCTTTCCTGCTGAATGGGTGGCACTCAGTCCCACTCCAGCTGGTATTAATAGAGGCCTGGATTGAACTGGCTCTTTCCTGCTGAATGGGTGGCACTCAGTCTCACTCCAGCTGGTATTAATAGAGGCCTGGATTGAACTGGCTCTTTCCTGCTGAATGGGTGGCACTCAGTCTCACTCCAGCTGGTATTAATAGAGGCCTGGATTGAACTGGCTCTTTCCTGCTGAATGGGTGGCACTCAGTCCCACTCCAGCTGGTATTAATAGAGGCCTGGATTAAACTGGCTCTTTTTTTTTGTGTGAGCGATTCTCAGTACCACTCCAGCTGGTATTATTAGAGGCCTGGATTGAACTGGGTCTTTCCTGATGTTTGCGTGGGACTCAGTACCACTCCAGCTTGTATTTATAGAGGCCTGGAATGTACTGGCTCTTCCCTGGTGGGTGACTGGGGTTCAGTTCCACTCCAGCTGGTATTAATAGAGGTCTGGATTTAATTGGCTCTTTCCTGGTGTGTGAGTGGGACTCAGTACCACTCCAGCTGGTATTAATAGACGTCTGGATTGATTTGGCTCTTTCCTGGTGATTGAGTGGGGCTCAGTCCCACTCCAGCTGGCATTAAGATGTCTGGATTGAATTGGCTCTTTCCTGGTGTATGAGTGGGGCTCAGTCCCACTCCAGCTGGTATTTATCGAGGTGTGGATTGAATTGCCTCAATCCTGGTGTGTGAGTGGGGCTCAGTACCACTTCAGCTGGTATTAATAGAGGCCTGGATTGAATTGCCTCTTTCCTGGTGTGTGAGTGGGACTAAAAACACTCCAGCTGGTATGAATAGAGGTCTGGATTGAATTGCCTCTTTCCTGGTGTGTGAGTGGGACTCGGTAACACTCCAGCTGGTATTAATAGAGGTCTGGATTTAATTGGCTCCTTCCTGGTGATTGAGTGGAGCTCAGTCCCACTCCAGCTGGTATTAAGAGGTCTGGATTGGATTGGCTCTTTCCTGGTGTGTGAGTGGGGCTCCGTACGCGCCAGCTGGTATTAATAGAGGCCTGGCTTGAATTGGCTCTTCCCTGGTGTGTGAGTGGGACTCAGTTCCACTCCAGCTGGTATTAATAGATGTCTGGATTTTATTGGCTCTTTCCTGGTGTGTGAGTCGGACTCAGTTCCACTCCAGCTGGTATTAATAGAGACCTGGTTTGAATTGACTCTTTCCGAGTGTGTGAGTCGGACTCAGTTCCACTCCAGCTGGTATTAATAGAGGACTGGATTGACTTGGATCTTTCCTGGTGTGTGAGTCGGACTCAGTTCCACTCCAGCTGGTATTAATAGAGGACTGGATTGACTTGGATATTTCCTGGTGTGTGAGTGGGGCTCAGTTCCACTCCAGCTGGTATTAATAGAGGTCTGGATTGAATTGGCTCTTTCCTGGTGAGTGAGTGGGGCTCAGTACCACTCCAGCTGGTATTTATCGAGGTGTGGATTGAATTGCCTCAATCGTGGTGTGTGAGTGGGGCTCAGTACCACTTCAGCTGGTATTAATAGAGGCCTGGATAGAATTGCCTCTTTCCTGGTGAGTGAGTGGGGCTCAGTACCACTTCAGCTGGTATTAATAGAGGCCTGGATTGAATTGCCTCTTTCCTGGTGAGTGAGTGGGGCTCAGTACCACTCCAGCTGGTATTTATCGAGGTGTGGATTGAATTACCTCAATCCTGGTGTGTGAGTGGGGCTCCGTACCACTCCAGCTGGTATTAATAGAGGTGTGGATTGAATTGCCTCTTTCCTGGTGTGTGAGTGGGACTCAGTACCACTCCAGCTGGTATTAATAGAGGTGTGGATTGAATTGCCTCTTCCCTGGTGTGTGAGTGGGACTCAGTACCACTCCAGCTGGTATTAATAGAGGTGTGGATTGAATTGCCTCTTTCCTGGTGTGTGAGTGGGACTCAGTAGCACTCCAGCTGGTATTAATAGAGGTGTGGATTGAATTGCCTCTTTCCTGGTGAGTGAGTGGGGCTCAGTACCACTCCAGCTGGTGTTAATAGAGGTCTGGATTGAATTGGCTCTTTCCTGGTGAGTGAGTGGGGCTCAGTACCACTCCAGCTGGTATTTATCGAGGTGTGGATTGAATTGCCTCAATCGTGGTGTGTGAGTGGGCTCAGTACCACTTCAGCTGGTATTAATAGAGGCCTGGATTGAATTGCCTCTTTCCTGGTGAGTGAGTGGGGCTCAGTACCACTTCAGCTGGTATTAATAGAGGCCTGGATTGAATTGCCTCTTTCCTGGTGAGTGAGTGGGGCTCAGTACCACTCCAGCTGGTATTTATCGAGGTGTGGATTGAATTGCCTCAATCCTGGTGTGTGAGTGGGGCTCAGTACCACTCCAGCTGGTATTAATAGAGGTGTGGATTGAATTGCCTCTTTCCTGGAGTGTGAGTGGGACTCAGTCACACTCCAGCTGGTATTAATAGAGGTGTGGATTGAATTGCCTCTTTCCTGGTGTGTGAGTGGGACTCAGTACCTCTCCTGCTGGTGTT
The DNA here is from genome assembly GCF_036365525.1 of Heterodontus francisci. Lineage (NCBI taxonomy): Eukaryota > Metazoa > Chordata > Chondrichthyes > Heterodontiformes > Heterodontidae > Heterodontus > Heterodontus francisci. The sequence goes on along the minus strand of NW_027140588.1, from coordinate 753,329 downwards.
AATAGAGGTCTGGATTGAATTGCCTCCTTACTGGTGATTGAGTTGGACTCAGTACCACTCCAGCTGGCATTAAGATGTCTGGATTGAATTGGCTCTTTCCTGGTGTGTGACTGGGGCTCCGTACCACTCCAGCTGGTATTTATAGAGGCCTGGATTGACTTGGCTCCTTCCTGGTGCGTGAGTGGGGATCTGTACCACTCCAGCTGGTATTAATAGAGGCCTGGTTGACTTGGCTCCTTCCTGGTGAGTGAGTGGTGCTCAGTCCCACTCCAGCTGGTATTTATCGAGGTGTGGATTGAATTGCCTCAATCCTGGTGTGTGAGTGGGACTCAGTACTACTCCAGCTGGCATTAATAGAGGTCTGAGTTGAATTGCCTCCATCCTGGTGAGTGAGTGGGGCTCAGTCCCACGCCAGCTGGTATTAATAGAGGTCTGGATTGAATTGACTCTTTCCTGGTGAGTGAGTGGGACTCAGTACCACTCCAGCTGGTGTTAAGAGAGACCTGGTTTGAATTGACTCTTTCCTAGTGTGTGAGTGGGACTCAGTCCCACTCCAGCTGGTATTTATCGAGGTGTGGATTGAATTGCCTCTTTACTGGTGAGTGAGTGGGACTCAGTACCACTCCAGCTGGTGTTAATAGAGACCTGGTTTGAATTGACTCTTTCCTAGTGTGTGAGTGGGACTCAGGTCCACTCCAGCTGGTATTAATAGAGGTCTAGATTGACTTGGCTCTTTCCTGATGTGTGAGTGGGACTCGGTTCCACTCCAGCTGGTATGAATAGAGGCCTGGATTGACTTGGCTCTTTCCTGGTGTGTGAGTGGGACTCAGTTCCACTCCAGCTGGTATGAATAGAGGCCTGGATTGACTTGGCTCTTTCCTGGTGCGTCACTGGGGCTCAGAACCACTCCAGCTGGTATTAATAGAGGCCTGGATTGAATTGGCTCTTTCCTGGTGTGTGAGTGGTGCTCAGTCCCACTCCAGCTGGTATTTATCGAGGTGTGGATTGAATTGCCTCAATCCTGGTGTGTGAGTGGGACTCAGGACCACTCCAGCTGCTATTAATAGAGGTCTGAGTTGAATTGCCTCCATCCTGGTGAGTGAGTGGGGCTCAGTACCACTCCAGATGGTATTAGTAGAGGTCGGGATTGAATTGCCTCTTTCCTGTTGTGTGAGTGGGACTCAGTCCCACTCCAGCTGGTATTAATAGAGGTCTGGATTGAATTGTCTCTTTCCTGGTGAGTGAGTGGGACTCAGTACCACTCCAGCTGGTGTTAATAGAGACCTGGTTTGAATTGACTCCTTCCTGGTGTGTGAGTGGGACTCAGGTCCACTCCAGCTGGTATTAATAGAGGTCTAGATTGACTTGGCTCTTTCCTGATGTGTGAGTGGGACTCAGTCCCACTCCAGCTGGTATTTATCGAGGTGTGGATTGAATTGCCTCTTTACTGGTGTGTGAGTGGGACTCAGTACCACTCCAGCTGGTGTTATTAGAGGCCTGGATTGAATTGGCTCTTTCCTGGATTGTGAGTGAGACTGAGTCCCACTCCAGCTGGTATTAGTGGAGACCTGTATTGATTTAGCTCTTCCCTGGTATGTGAGAGGGACTCAGTACCACTCCAGCTGGTATTAATAGGGGCCCGGATTGAATTGGCTCTTTCCTGGTGTGTGTGTGGGACTCAGTACCACTCCAGCTGGTGTTAATAGAGACCTGGATTGAATTGGCTCTTTCCTGGTGTGTGAGTGGGACTCAGTACCACTCCAGCTGGTATTAATAGAGGTCTGGATTGAATTGGCTCCATCCTGGTGAGTGAGTGGGGCTCAGTACCACTGCAGCTGGTATTAATAGTGGTCCGGATTGAATTGGCGCTTTCCTGGTGAGTGAGTGGGGCTCAGTACCACTGCAGCTGGTATTAATAGAGGTCCGGATTGAATTGGCTCCATCCTGGTGAGTGAGTGGGGCTCAGTACCACTGCAGCTGGTATTAATAGAGGTCCGGATTGAATTGGCTCTTTCCTGGTGAGTGAGTGGGACTCAGTCCCACTCCAGCTGGTATTAATATAGGTCTGGATTGAGTTGGCTCTTTCCTGGTGTGTGAGTGGGTCTCAGTACCACTCCAGAGGGTATTTATCGAGGCCTGGTTTGAATTGACTCTTTCCTGGTGTGCGAGTGGGACTCAGTACCACTCCAGCTGGTATTAATAGAGGTCTGGATTGAATTGGCTCCATCCTGGTGTGTGAGTGGGGCTCAGTACCACTCCAGCTGGTATTTATCGAGGCCTGGTTTGAATTGACTCTTTCCTGGTGTGTGAGTGGGACTCAGTACCACTCCAGCTGGTATTAATAGAGGTCTGGATTGAATTGGCTCCTTCCTGGTGCGTTGCTTGGGCTCAGTACCACTCCAGCTGGTTTTTATCGACGCCTGGATTGAATTGCCTCTTTCCTGGTGTGTGAGTGGGCCTCAGTGCCACGCCAGCTTGTATTAATAAAAGCCTTGCTTGAGTTGGCTTTCTGCTAGTGTGACTTGTGACCCAATTCCACTCCAGCTGATATTAATAGAAACCTGGTTTGAATTGGCTTTTTCCTGGTGTGTTTGTGGGACTCAGTACCACTCCAGCTGGTATTATTAGAGGCCTGGATTGAATTGGCTCTTTCCTGGATTGTGAGTGAGACTGAGTCCCACTCCAGCTGGTATTAGTGGAGACCTGTATTGATTTAGCTCTTCCCTGGTGTGTGAGAGGGACTCAGTACCACTACAGCTGGTATTAATAGGGGCCCGGATTGAATTGGCTCTTTCCTGGTGTGTGAGTGGGGCTCAGTACCACTCCAGCTGGTGTTAATAGAGACCTGGATTGAATTGGCTCTTTCCTGGTGTGTGAGTGGGGCTCAGTACCACTCCAGCTGGTATCAATAGAGGTCTGGATTGAATTGGCTCTTTCCTGATGTGTGTGTGGGACTCAGTACCACTCCAGCTGGTATTAATAGGGGCCCGGATTGAATTGGCTCTTTCCTGATGTGTGTGTGGGACTCAGTACCACTCCAGCTGGTATCAATAGAGGCCTGGATTGAATTGGCTCTTTCCTGGTGTGTGAGTGGGACTCAGTACCACTCCAGCTGGTGTTAATAGAGAACTGGATTGAATTGGCTCTTTCCTGGTGAGTGAGTGGGGCTCAGTACCACTCCAGCTGGTATCAATAGAGGTCTGGATTGAATTGGCTCTTTCCTGGTGTGTGAGTGGGACTCAGTACCACTCCAGCTGGTGTTAATAGAGGTCTGGATTGAATTGGCTCTTTCCTGGTGAGTGAGTGGGGCTCAGTACCACTCCAGCTGGTATTAATAGAGGCCTGGATTGAATTGGCTCTTTCCTGGTGAGTCAGTGAGACTCAGTCCCACTCCAGCTGGTATTAATTGAGGCCTGGATTGAATTGGCTCTTTCCTGGTGAGTCAGTGAGACTCAGTCCCACTCCAGCTGGTATTTATCGAGCTGTGGATTGAATTGACTCTTTCCTGGTGTTTGAGGTGGACTCAGTACCACTCCAGCTGGTATTAATAGAGGTCTGGATTGAATTGACTCTTTCCTGGTGAGTAAGTGGGGCTCAGTACCACTCCAGCTGGTATTAATAGAGGTCTGGATTGAATTGACTCTTTCCTGCTGTGTGAGTGGGACTCAGTACCACTCCAGCTGGTATTAATAGAGAGCTTGATTGAATTGCCTCTTTCCTGGCGTGTGATTCGGACTCAGTACCACTCCAGCTGGTTTTTATCGACGCCTGGATTGAATTGCCTCTTTCCTGGTGTGTGAGTGGGACTCAGTGCCACGCCAGCTGGTATTAATAAAAGCCTTGCTTGAGTTGGCTTTCTGCTAGTGTGACTTGTGACCCAATTCCACTCCAGCTGATATTAATAGAAACCTGGTTTGAATTGGCTTTTTCCTGGTGTGTGAGTGGGACTCAGTACCACTCCAGCTGGTGTTATTAGAGGCCTGGATTGAATTGGCTCTTTCCTGGATTGTGAGTGAGACTGAGTCCCACTCCAGCTGGTATTAGTGGAGACCTGTATTGTTTTAGCTCTTCCCTGGTGTGTGAGAGGGACTCAGTACCACTCCAGCTGGTATTAATAGGGGCCCGGATTGAATTGGCTCTTTCCTGGTGTGTGTGTGGGACTCAGTACCACTCCAGCTGGTGTTAATAGAGACCTGGATTGAATTGGCTCTTTCTGGTGTGTGAGTGGGACTCAGTACCACTCCAGCTGGTATTAATAGAGGTCTGGATTGAATTTGCTCCATCCTGGTGAGTGAGTTGGACTCAGTACCACTCCAGCTGGTATTAATAGAGGTCTGGATTGAATTGGCTCCATCCTGGTGAGTGAGTGGGGCTCAGTACCACTGCAGCTGGTATTAATAGTGGTCCGGATTGAATTGGCGCTTTCCTGGTGAGTAAGTGGGGCTCAGTACCACTGCAGCTGGTATTAATAGAGGTCCGGATTGAATTGGCTCCATCCTGGTGAGTGAGTGGGGCTCAGTACCACTGCAGCTGGTATTAATAGAGGTCCGGATTGAATTGGCTCTTTCCTGGTGAGTGAGTGGGACTCAGTCCCACTCCAGCTGGTATTAATATAGGTCTGGATTGAGTTGGCTCTTTCCTGGTGTGTGAGTGGGACTCAGTACCACTCCAGAGGGTATTTATCGAGGCCTGGTTTGAATTGACTCTTTCCTGGTGTGTGAGTGGGACTCAGTACCACTCCAGCTGGTATTAATAGAGGTCTGGATTGAATTGGCTCCATCCTGGTGTGTGAGTGGGGCTCAGTACCACTCCAGCTGGTATTTATCGAGGCCTGGTTTGAATTGACTCTTTCCTGGTGTGTGAGTGGGACTCAGTACCACTCCAGCTGGTATTAATAGAGGTCTGGATTGAATTGGCTCCTTCCTGGTGATGAGTGGGGCTCAGTACCACTCCAGCTGGTATTAATAAAGGACTGGATTGAATTGGCTCTTTCCTGGTGTGTGAGTGGGACCCAGTTCCTCTCCAGCTGGTATGAATAGAGGCCTGTATTGACTTGGCTCTTTCCTGGTGTGTGAGTGGGACTCAGTTCCTCTCCAGCTGGTATTAATAAAGGACTGGATTGAATTGGCTCTTTCCTGGTGTGTGTGGGGGACTCAGTTCCTCTCCAGCTGGTATGAATAGAGGCCTGGATTGAATAGACTCTTTACTGGTGTGTGAGTGGGGCTCAGTACCACTTCTGCTGGTATTTATAGAGGCCTGGATTGATATTTCTCTTTCCTGGTGTGTGAGTGGGACTCATTTACACTCCAGCTGGTGTTAATAAGAGGTCTGGATTGAATTGACTCTTTACTGGTGAGTGAGTGGGACTCAGTACCACTCCAGCTGGTATTAATAGAGGTCTGGATTGAATTGGCTCCTTCCTGGTGAGTCAGTGGGACTCAGTACCACTCCAGCTGGTATTAATAGAGGGCTGGTTTAAATTGACTCTTTCTGGTGTGTGTGGGGGACTCGGTGCCACTCCAGCTGGTATTAATGGAGGTCTGGATTGAATTGCCTCTTTCCTGGTGTGTGAGTGGGACTCAGTACCACTCCAGCTGGTATTAATAGAGGTCTGGATTGATTTGGCTCTTTCCTGGTGTGTGAGTGGGACTCAGTACCACTCCAGCTGGTATTAATAGTGGTCTGGATTGAATTGCCTCTTTCCTGGTGTGTGAGTGGGACTCAGTACCACTCCAGCTGGTATTAATAGAGGTCTGGATTGAATTGCCTCTTTCTTGGTGTGTGAGTGGGGCTCAGTACCACTCCAGCCGGTATTAAGAGATCTGGATTGAATTGCGTCTTTCCTGGTTAGTGAGTGGGACTCAGTACCTCACCAGCTGGTATTAATAGAGGTCTGGATTGAATTGGCTCTTTCCTGGTGTGTGAGTGTGACTCAGTACCACTCCAGCTGGTATTAACAGAGGCCTGGACAGAATTGCCTCTTTCCTGGTGTGTGAGTGGGGCTCAGTACCTCACCAGCTGGTATTAATAGAGGTCTGGATTGAATTGGCTCTTTCCTGGTGTGTGAGTGTGACTCAGTACCACTCCAGCTGGTATTCATAGAGGTCTGGATTGAATTGGCTCTTTCCTGGTGTGTGAGTGGGGCTCAGTACCACTCCAGCTGGTATTAATTGAGGCCTGGATAGAATTGCCTCTTTCCTGGTGTGTGAGTGGGACTCAGTAGCACTCCAGCTGGTGTTCATGGAGGTTTCGATTGAATTGGCTCTTTCATGGTGTGTGAGTGGGCCTCAGTACCATTCCAGCTGGTATTAATAGAGGCCTGGATTGAACTGGCTCTTTCTGTGTTTGTGAGTGGGACTCAGTACCCCTCCAGCTGGTATTAATAGAGGTCTGGATTGATTTGGCTCTTTCATGGTGTGTGAGTGGGCCTCAGTACCACTCCAGCTGGTATTAATAGAGGTCTGGATTGATTTGGCTCTTTCCTGGTGTGTGAGTGGGACTCAGTACCACTCCAGCTGGTATTAATAGAGGACTGGATTGAATTGGCTCTTTCTGTGTTTGTGAGTGGGACTCAGTACCACTCCAGCTGGTATTAATAGAGGTCTGGATTGATTTGGCTCTTTCATGGTGTGTGAGTGGGACTCAGTACCACTCCAGCTGGTATTAATAGAGGACTGGATTGATTTGGCTCTTTCCTGGTGTGTGAGTGGGACTCAGTACCACTCCAGCTGGTATTAATAGAGGTCTGGATTGATTTGGCTCTTTCCTGGTGTGTGAGTGGAACTCAGTACCACTCCAGCTGGTATTAATAGAGGCCTGAATTGAATTGGCTCTTTCCTGGTTTGAGAGTGGGACTCAGTACCACTCCAGCTGGTATTAATAGAGGCCAGGATTGAATTGGCTCTTTCCTGGTGTGTGAGTGGGAGTCAGTACCACTCCAGCTGGTATTAATAGAGGCCTGAATTGAATTGGCTCTTTCCTGGTTTGAGAGTGGGACTCAATACCACTCCAGCTGGTATTAATAGAGACCTGTTTTGAATTGACTCTTTCCTAGTGTGTGAGTGGGACTCAGGTCCACTCCAGCTGGTATTAATAGAGGTCTAGATTGACTTGGCTCTTTCCTGGTGTGTGAGTGGGGCTCAGTCCCACTCCAGCTGGTATTAATAGAGGTCTGGATTGAATTGCCTCTTTCCTGGTGTGTGAGTGGGACTCAGTGCCACGCCAGCTGGTATTAATAAAAGCCTTGCTTGAGTTGGCTTTCTGCTAGTGTGACTTGTGACCCAATTCCACTCCAGCTGATATTAATAGAAACCTGGTTTGAATTGGCTTTTTCCTGGTGTGTGAGTGGGACTCAGTACCACTCCAGCTGGTGTTATTAGAGGCCTGGATTGAATTGGCTCTTTCCTGGATTGTGAGTGAGACTGAGTCCCACTCCAGCTGGTATTAGTGGAGACCTGAATTGATTTAGCTCTTCCCTGGTGTGTGAGAGGGACTCAGTACCACTCCAGCTGGTATTAATAGGGGCCCGGATTGAATTGGCTCTTACCTGGTGTGTGTGTGGGACTCAGTACCACTCCAGCTGGTGTTAATAGAGACCTGGATTGAATTGGCTCTTTCCTGGTGTGTGAGTGGGACTCAGTACCACTCCAGCTGGTATTAATAGAGGTCTGGATTGAATTTGCTCCATCCTGGTGAGTGAGTTGGACTCAGTACCACTCCAGCTGGTATTAATAGAGGTCTGGATTGAATTGGCTCCATCCTGGTGAGTGAGTGGGGCTCAGTACCACTGCAGCTGGTATTAATAGTGGTCCGGATTGAATTGGCGCTTTCCTGGTGAGTGAGTGGGGCTCAGTACCACTGCAGCTGGTATTAATAGAGGTCCGGATTGAATTGGCTCCATCCTGGTGAGTGAGTGGGGCTCAGTACCACTGCAGCTGGTATTAATAGAGGTCCGGATTGAATTGGCTCTTTCCTGGTGAGTGAGTGGGACTCAGTCCCACTCCAGCTGGTATTAATATAGGTCTGGATTGAGTTGGCTCTTTCCTGGTGTGTGAGTGGGACTCAGTACCACTCCAGAGGGTATTTATCGAGGCCTGGTTTGAATTGACTCTTTCCTGGTGTGTGAGTGGGACTCAGTACCACTCCAGCTGGTATTAATAGAGGTCTGGATTGAATTGGCTCCATCCTGGTGTGTGAGTGGGGCTCAGTACCACTCCAGCTGGTATTTATCGAGGCCTGGTTTGAATTGACTCTTTCCTGGTGTGTGAGTGGGACTCAGTACCACTCCAGCTGGTATTAATAGAGGTCTGGATTGAATTGGCTCCTTCCTGGTGATGAGTGGGGCTCAGTACCACTCCAGCTGGTATTAATAAAGGACTGGATTGAATTGGCTCTTTCCTGGTGTGTGAGTGGGACCCAGTTCCTCTCCAGCTGGTATGAATAGAGGCCTGTATTGACTTGGCTCTTTCCTGGTGTGTGAGTGGGACTCAGTTCCTCTCCAGCTGGTATTAATAAAGGACTGGATTGAATTGGCTCTTTCCTGGTGTGTGTGGGGGACTCAGTTCCTCTCCAGCTGGTACGAATAGAGGCCTGGATTGAATAGACTCTTTACTGGTGTGTGAGTGGGGCTCAGTACCACTTCTGCTGGTATTTATAGAGGCCTGGATTGATATTTCTCTTTCCTGGTGTGTGAGTGGGACTCATTTACACTCCAGCTGGTGTTAATAAGAGGTCTGGATTGAATTGACTCTTTACTGGTGAGTGAGTGGGACTCAGTACCACTCCAGCTGGTATTAATAGAGGTCTGGATTGAATTGGCTCCTTCCTGGTGAGTCAGTGGGACTCAGTACCACTCCAGCTGGTATTAATAGAGGGCTGGTTTAAATTGACTCTTTCTGGTGTGTGAGGGGGACTCGGTGCCACTCCAGCTGGTATTAATGGAGGTCTGGATTGAATTGCCTCTTTCCTGGTGTGTGAGTGGGACTCAGTACCACTCCAGCTGGTATTAATAGAGGTCTGGATTGATTTGGCTCTTTCCTGGTGTGTGAGTGGGACTCAGTACCACTCCAGCTGGTATTAATAGAGGTCTGGATTGAATTGCCTCTTTCCTGGTGTGTGAGTGGGACTCAGTACCACTCCAGCTGGTATTAATAGAGGTCTGGATTGAATTGCCTCTTTCTTGGTGTGTGAGTGGGGCTCAGTACCACTCCAGCCGGTATTAAGAGATCTGGATTGAATTGCGTCTTTCCTGGTTAGTGAGTGGGACTCAGTACCTCACCAGCTGGTATTAATAGAGGTCTGGATTGAATTGGCTCTTTCCTGGTGTGTGAGTGTGACTCAGTACCACTCCAGCTGGTATTAACAGAGGCCTGGACAGAATTGCCTCTTTCCTGGTGTGTGAGTGGGGCTCAGTACCTCACCAGCTGGTATTAATAGAGGTCTGGATTGAATTGGCTCTTTCCTGGTGTGTGAGTGTGACTCAGTACCACTCCAGCTGGTATTCATAGAGGTCTGGATTGAATTGGCTCTTTCCTGGTGTGTGAGTGGGGCTCAGTACCACTCCAGCTGGTATTAATTGAGGCCTGGATAGAATTGCCTCTTTCCTGGTGTGTGAGTGGGACTCAGTAGCACTCCAGCTGGTGTTCATGGAGGTTTCGATTGAATTGGCTCTTTCATGGTGTGTGAGTGGGCCTCAGTACCATTCCAGCTGGTATTAATAGAGGCCTGGATTGAACTGGCTCTTTCTGTGTTTGTGAGTGGGACTCAGTACCCCTCCAGCTGGTATTAATAGAGGTCTGGATTGATTTGGCTCTTTCATGGTGTGTGAGTGGGCCTCAGTACCACTCCAGCTGGTATTAATAGAGGTCTGGATTGATTTGGCTCTTTCCTGGTGTGTGAGTGGGACTCAGTACCACTCCAGCTGGTATTAATAGAGGACTGGATTGAATTGGCTCTTTCTGTGTTTGTGAGTGGGACTCAGTACCACTCCAGCTGGTATTAATAGAGGTCTGGATTGATTTGGCTCTTTCATGGTGTGTGAGTGGGACTCAGTACCACTCCAGCTGGTATTAATAGAGGACTGGATTGATTTGGCTCTTTCCTGGTGTGTGAGTGGGACTCAGTACCACTCCAGCTGGTATTAATAGAGGACTGGATTGATTTGGCTCTTTCCTGGTGTGTGAGTGGGACTCAGTACCACTCCAGCTGGTATTAATAGAGGTCTGGATTGATTTGGCTCTTTCCTGGTGTGTGAGTGGGACTCAGTACCACTCCAGCTGGTATTAATAGAGGCCTGAATTGAATTGGCTCTTTCCTGGTTTGAGAGTGGGACTCAGTACCACTCCAGCTGGTATTAATAGAGGCCAGGATTGAATTGGCTCTTTCCTGGTGTGTGAGTGGGACTCAGTACCACTCCAGCTGGTATTAATAGAGGCCTGAATTGAATTGGCTCTTTCCTGGTTTGAGAGTGGGACTCAGTACCACTCCAGCTGGTATTAATAGATGCCTGGATTGAATAGACTCTTGCCTGGTGAGTGAGTGGGACTCAGTCCCACTCCAGCTGGTATTAATAGAGGTCTGGATTGAATTGGCTCTTCCCTGGTGTGTGAGTGGGGCTCAGTACCACTCCAGCTGGTATTAATAGAGCTATGGATTGAATTGGCTCTTCCCTGGTGTGTGAGTGGGGCTCAGTACCACTCCAGCTGGCATTAAGATGTCTGGATTGAATTGACTCTTTCCTGGTGTGTGAGTGGGACTCAGTACCACTCCAGCTGGTGTTAAGAGAGGTCTGGATTGAATTGACTCTTTCCTTGTGTGTGAGTGGGACTCAGTACCACTCCAGCTGGTATTAATAGAGGCCTGAATTGAATTGGCTCTTTCCTGGTTTGAGAGTGGGACTCAGTACCACTCCAGCTGGTATTAATAGAGGTCTGGATTGATTTGGCTCTTTCATGGTGTGTGAGTGGGCCTCAGTACCTCTCCAGCTGGTATTAATAGAGGACTGGATTGATTTGGCTTTTTCCTGGTGTGTGAGTGGGACTCAGTACCACTCCAGCTGGTATTAATAGAGGTCTGGATTGATTTGGCTCTTTCCTGGTGTGTGAGTGGGACTCAGTACCACTCCAGCTGGTATTAATAGAGGACTGGATTGAATTGGCTCTTTCCTGGTGTGTGAGTGGGACTCAGTACCACTCCAGCTGGTATTAATAGAGGCCTGAATTGAATTGGCTCTTTCCTGGTTTGAGAGTGGGACTCAGTACCACTCCAGCTGGTATTAATAGAGGCCTGGATTGAATTGGCTCTTTCCTGGTGTGTGAGTGGGACTCAGTACCACTCCAGCTGGTATTAATAGAGGTCTGGATTGAATTGCCTCTTTCCTGGTGTGTGAGTGGGACTCGGTAACACTCCAGCTGGTGTTAATAGAGACCTGGTTTGAATTGACTCTTTCCACGTGTGTGAGTGGGACTCAGTACCTCTCCAGCTGGTATTAATAGAGGACTGGATTGACTTGGATCTTTCCTGGTGTGTGACTGGGGCTCAGAACCACTCCAGCTGGTATTAATAGAGGTGTGGATTGAATTGCCTCTTTCCTGGTGTGTGAGTGGGACTCAGTACCACTCCAGCTGGTATTCATAGATGCCTGGATTGAATTGCCTCTTTCCTGGTGTGTGTGTGGGACTCAGTATCACTCCAGCTGGTATTAATAGAGGTGTGGATTGAATTGCCTCTTTCCTGGTGTGTGAGTGGGACTCAGTACCACTCCAGCTGGTATTAATAGAGGTGTGGATTGAATTGGCTCTTTCCTGGTGTGTGAGTTGGGCTCAGTACCACTCCAGCTGGTATTAATAGAGGTCTGGATTGAATTGGCTCTTTCCTGGTGTGTGAGTGGGGCTCAGTAACACTCCAGCTGGTATTCATTGAGACAGGGATTGAATTGCCTCTTAGCTGGTGTGTGAATGGGACTGAGTACCACTCCTGCTGGTATTAATGGAGGCCTGGATTTAATTGACTCTTTCCTGGTGTGTGAGTGGGACTCAGTACCACTCCAGCTGGTGTTAATAGAGGTCTGGATTGAATTGGCTCCTTACTGGTGATTGAGTTGGACTCAGTCCCACTCCAGCTGGTATTAAGATGTCTGGATTGAATTGGCTCTTTCCTGGTGTGTGAGTGGGGCTCAGTCCCACGCCAGCTGGTATTTATCGAGGTGTGGATTGAATTGCCTCAATCCTGGTGTGTGAGTGGGACACAGTACCACTTCAGCTGGTATGAATCGAGGTCTGGATTGAATTGGCTCTTTCCTGGTGTGTGAGTGGGACTCAGTACCACTGCAGCTGGTATTAATAGAGACCTGGTTTGAATTGACTCTTTCCTAGTGTGTGAGTGGGACTCAGTACCACTCCAGCTGGTATTAATAGAGGACTGGATTGATTTGGCTCTTTCCTGGTGTGTGAGTGGGACTCAGTACCACTCCAGCTGGTATTAATAGAGGACTGGATTGATTTGGCTCTTTCATGGTGTGTGAGTGGGCCTCAGTACCTCTCCAGCTGGTATTAATAGAGGACTGGATTGAATTGGCTCTTTCCTGGTGTGTGAGTGGGACTCAGGTCCACTCCAGCTGGTATTAATAGAGGTCTAGATTGACTTGGCTCTTTCCTGATGTGTGAGTGGGACTCAGTCCCACTCCAGCTGATATTTATCGAGGTGTGGATTGAATTGCCTCTTTACTGGTGAGTGAGTGGGACTCAGTACCACTCCAGCTGGTATTAATAGAGGTCTGGATTGATTTGGCTCTTTCATGGTGTGTGAGTGGGCCTCAGTACCTCTCCAGCTGGTATTAATAGAGGACTGGATTGAATTGGCTCTTTCCTGGTGTGTGAGTGGGACTCAGGTCCACTCCAGCTGGTATTAATAGAGGTCTAGATTGACTTGGCTCTTTCCTGATGTGTGAGTGGGACTCAGTCCCACTCCAGCTGGTATTAATAGATGCCTGGATTGAATTGACTCTTTCCTGATGTGTGAGTGGGACTCAGTCCCACTCCAGCTGGTATTAATAGATGTCTGGATTGAATAGACTCTTTCCTGGTGAGTGAGTGGGACTCAGTCCCACTCCAGCTGGTATTAATAGAGGTCTGGATTGAATTGGCTCTTCCCTGGTGTGTCAGTGGGGCTCAGTACCACTCCAGCTGGTATTAATAGAGCTATGGATTGAATTGGCTCTTCCCTGGTGTGTGAGTGGGGCTCAGTACCACTCCAGCTGGCATTAAGATGTCTGGATTGAATTGACTCTTTCCTGGTGTGTGAGTGGGACTCAGTACCACTCCAGCTGGTGTTAAGAGAGGTCTGGATTGAATTGACTCTTTCCTGGTGTGTGAGTGGGGATCAGTACCACTTCAGCTGGTATTAATCGAGGCCTGGATTGAAATGGCTCCTTCCTGGTGCGTGACTGGGACTCAGTACCATTTCAGCTGGTATTTATAGAGGCCTGGATTGAATTGGCTCTTTCCTGGTGTGTGAGTGAGACTCAGTACCACTCCAGCTGGTATTAATAGAGACCTGGATTTAATTGCCTCTTTCCTGGTGTGTCAGTGGGTCTCGGTACCACTCCAGCTGGTATTAATAGAGGTCTGGATTGAATTGGCTCTTTCCTGGTGTGTGAGTGGGGCTCAGTACCACTTCAGCTGGTATTTATAGAGGCCTGGATTGAATTGGCTCTTTACAGGTGATTGAGTGGGGCTCAGTACCACTCCAGCTGGTGTTAAGAGAGGTCTGGATTGAATTGACTCTTTCCTGGTGAGTGAGTGGGGATCAGTACCTCTCCAGCTGGTATTAATAGAGGTCTGGATTGAATTGCCTATTTCCTGGTGTGTGAGTGGGACTCGGTAACACTCCAGCTGGTGTTAATAGAGACCTGGTTTGAATTGACTCTTTCCACGTGTGTGAGTGGGACTCAGTACCTCTCCAGCTGGTATTAATAGAGGACTGGATTGACTTGGATCTTTCCTGGTGTGTGACTGGGGCTCAGAACCACTCCAGCTGGTATTAATAGAGGTGTGGATTGAATTGCCTCTTTCCTGGTGTGTGAGTGGGACTCAGTACCACTCCAGCTGGTATTAATAGATGCCTGGATTGAATTGCCTCTTTCCTGGTGTGTGTGTGGGACTCAGTACCACTCCAGCTGGTATTAATAGAGGTGTGGATTGAATTGCCTCTTTCCTGGTGTGTGAGTGGGACTCAGTACCACTCCAGCTGGTATTAATAGAGGTGTGGATTGAATTGGCTCTTTCCTGGTGTGTGAGTTGGGCTCAGTACCACTCCAGCTGGTATTAATAGAGGTCTGGATTGAATTGGCTCTTTCCTGGTGTGTGAGTGGGGCTCAGTAACACTCCAGCTGGTATTCATTGAGACCGGGATTGAATTGCCTCTTAGCTGGTGTGTGAATGGGACTCAGTACCACTCCTGCTGGTATTAATGGAGGCCTGGATTGAATTGACTCTTTCCTGGTGTGTGAGTGGGACTCAGTACCACTCCAGCTGGTGTTAATAGAGGTCTGGATTGAATTGGCTCCTTACTGGTGATTGAGTTGGACTCAGTCCCACTCCAGCTGGTATTAAGATGTCTGGATTGAATTGGCTCTTTCCTGGTGTGTGAGTGGGGCTCAGTCCCACTCCAGCTGGTATTTATCGAGGTGTGGATTGAATTGCCTCAATCCTGGTGTGTGAGTGGGACACAGTACCACTTCAGCTGGTATGAATCGAGGTCTGGATTGAATTGGCTCTTTCCTGGTGTGTGAGTGGGACTCAGTACCACTGCAGCTGGTATTAATAGAGGCCTGGATTGAATTGCCTCTTTCCTGGTGTGTGAGTGGGGCTCAGTACCACAACAGCTTGTATTAATAGAGGTCTGGATTGAATTGGTTCTTTCCTGGTGTGTGAGTGGGACTCAGTACCACTCCAGCTGGTATTAATAGAGGTCTGGATTGAATTGGTTCTTTCCTGGTGTGTGAGTGGGGCTCAGTACCACTCCAGCTGTTATTAATAGAAGCCTGGATTGAATTGGCTCTTTCCTGGTGTGTGAGTGGGACTCGGTAACACTCCAGCTGGTATTCATTGAGACCGGGATTGAATTGCCTCTTCGCTGGTGTGTGAATGGGACTCAGTACCACTCCTGCTGGTATTAATGGAGGCCTGGATTGAATTGACTCTTTCCTGGTGTGTGAATGGGACTCAGTACCACTCCAGCTGGTATTCATAGAGGTCTGGATTGAATTGGCTCCATGCTGGTGAGTGAGTGGGGCTCAGTACCACTCCAGCTGGTATTAATAGAGGCCTGGATTGAATTGACTCTTTCCTGGTGAGTGAGTGGGACTCAGTGCCACTCCAGCTGTTATTAAAAGAGGTCTGGATTGAATTGACTCTTTCCTGGTGTGTGAATGGGACTCAGGTCCACTCCAGCTGGTATTAATAGAGGCCTGCTTTGAATTGACACTATCCTGGTGTGTGAGTGGGACTCAGGTCCACTCCAGCTGGTATTAATAGAGGACTGGATTGAATTGACTCTTTCCTGGTATGTGAGTGGGACTCAGTACCTCTCCAGCTGGTATTAATAGAGGCCTGGATTGATTTGGCTCTTTCCTGGTGTTTGAGTGGGACTCAGTAACACTCCAGCTGGTATTAATAGAGGTCTGGATTGAATTGGCTCTTCCCTGATGTGTGAGTGGGACTCAGTACCACTCCAGCTGGTATTTATAGAGGGCTGGATTGAATTGGCTCTTTCCTGGTGTGTGAGTGGGGCTCAGTACCTCTCCATCTGGTGTTTATAAGAGGTCTGGATTGAATTGACTCTTTCCTGGTGATTGAGTGGGACTCAGTACCACTCCAGCTGGTATTAATAGAGGTCTGGATTGAATTGGCTCTTCCCTGGTGTGTGAGTCGGACTCAGGTCCACTCCAGCTGGTATTAATAGAGACCTGGTTTGAATTGACTCTTTCCTGGTGTGTGAGTGGGGCTCAGTACCACTCCAGCTGGTATTAATAGAGACCTGGTTTGATTTGCCTCTTTCCTGGTGTGTGAGTGGGACTCAGTTCCACTCCAGCTGGTATTAATAGAGGCCTGGTTTGAATTGACTCTTTCCTGGTGTGTGAATGGGACTCAGTTCCACTCCAGCTGGTATTAATAGAGACCTGGTTTGATTTGCCTCTTTCCTGGTGTGTGAGTGGGACTCAGTACCACTCCAGCTGGTATTAATAGAGGCCTGGATTGAATTTGCTCTTTCCTGGTGCGTGACAGGGGCTCAGTACCACTCCAGCTGGTATTAATAGAGGCCTGGTTAGAATTGACTCATTCCTGGTGTGTGAGTGGGACTCAGTTCCACTCCAGCTGGTATCAAAAGAGGCCTGGTTTGAATTGCCTCTTTCCTGGTGTGTGAGTGGGACTCAGTACCACTCCAGCTGGTATTAATAGAGGCCTGGTTGAATTGACTCTTTCCTGGTGAGTGAGTGGGACTCAGTACCACTCCAGCTGGTGTTAATAGAGGTCTGGATTGAATTGGCTCCTTCCTGGTGAGTGAGTGGGGCTCAGTCCCACTCCAGCTGGTATTAAGAGGTCTGGATTGAATTGGCTCTTTCCTGGTGTGTGAGTGGGACTCAGGTCCACTCCAGCTGGTATTAATAGAGGCCTGGTTTGAATTGACTCTTTCCTGGTGTGTGAATGGGACGCAGTTCCACTCCAGCTGGTATTAATAGAGATAAGTATTGAATTGCCTCTTTCCTGGTGTGTGAGTGGGACTCAGTACCTGTCCAGCTGGTATTAATAGAAGCCTGGTTTGAATTGACTCTTTCCTGGTATGTGAGTGGGAATCAGTGCCACTCCAGCTGGTATTAATAGAGATAAGGATTGAATTGCCTCTTTCCTGGTGTGTGAGTGGGACTCAGTGCCACTCCAGCTGGTATTAATAGAGGTCTGCATTGATTTGGCGCTTTCCTGGTGTTTGAGTGGGACTCAGTACCACACCAGCTTGTACTCATAGAGGTCTGGATTGAATTGGCTCTTTCCCGGTGAGTGAGTGGGGCTCAGTACCACTCCAGCTGTTATTAATAGAGGTCTGGATTGAGTTGGCTCCATCCTGGTGAGTGAGTGGGTCTCAGTATCACTCCAGCTGGTATTAATAGAGGTCTGGATTGAATTGGCTCCATCCTGGTGAGTGAGTGGGGCTCAGTACCACTGCAGCTGGTATTATTAGAGGTCTGGATTGAATTGGCTCTTTCCTGGTGTGTGAGTGGGACTCAGTACCACTCCAGCTGGTATTAATAGAGGTCTGGATTGAATTGGCTCTTTCCTGGTGAGTAAGTGGGGCTCAGTACCACTCCAGCTGGTATTAATAGAGGCCTGGATCGACTTGGCTCTTTGCTGGTGAGTGAGTGGGGCTCAGTACCACTCCAGCTGGTATTAATAGAGGGCTGGATTGACTTGGCTCTTTCCTGGTGCGTGACTGGGGCTCAGTACCACTCCAGCTGGTATTAATTGAGGCCTGGATTGAATTGGCTCTTTTCTGGTGAGTAAGTGGGGCTCAGTACCACTCCAGCTGGTATTAATAGAGGCCTGGATTGAATTGGCTCTTTCCTGGTGAGTAAGTGGGGCTCAGTACCACTCCAGCTGGTATTAATAGAGGCCTGGATTGACTTGGCTCTTTCCTGGTGAGTGAGTGGGGCTCAGTACCACTCCAGCTGGTATTAATAGAGGCCTGGATTGACTTGGCTCTTTCCTGGTGCGTGACTGGGGCTCAGTACCACTCCAGCTGGTATTAATTGAGGCCTGGATTGAATTGGCTCTTTCCTGGTGAGTAAGTGGGGCTCAGTACCACTCCAGCTGGTATTAATAGAGGCCTGGATTGACTTGGATCTTTCCTGGTGAGTGAGTGGTGCTCAGTACCACTCCAGCTGGTATTAATTGAGGCCTGGATTGAATTGGCTCTTACCTGGTGAGTAAGTGGGGCTCAGTACCACTCCAGCTGGTATTAATAGAGGTCTGGATTGACTTGGCTCTTTCCTGGTGTGTGAGTGGGGCTCAGTACCACTCCAGCTGGTATTAATTGAGGCCTGGATTGAATTGGCTCTTTCCTGGTGAGTAAGTGGGGCTCAGTACCACTCCAGCTGGTATTAATAGAGGTCTGGATTGACTTGGCTCTTTCCTGGTGTGTGAGTGGTGCTCAGTACCACTCCAGCTGGTATTAATTGAGGCCTGGATTGAATTGGATCTTTCCTGGTGAGTCAGTGAGACTCAGTACCACTCCAGCTGGTATTTATCGAGCTGTGGATTGAATTGACTCTTTCCTGGTGTTTGAGGTGGACTCAGTACCACTCCAGCTGGTATTAATAGAGGTCTGGATTGAATTGACTCTTTCCTGCTGTGTGAGTGGGACTCAGTACCACTCCAGCTGGTATTAATAGAGAGCTTGATTGAATTGCCTCTTTCCTGGCGTGTGATTCGGACTCAGTACCACTCCAGCTGGTTTTTATCGATGCCTCGATTGAATTGCCTCTTTCCTGGTGTGTGAGTGGGCCTCAGTACCACTCCAGCTGGTATGAATTGAGGCCTGGATTGAATTGGCTCTTTCCTGGTGAGTAAGTGGGGCTCAGTACCACTCCAGCTGGTATTAATAGAGGCCTGGATTGACTTGGATCTTTCCTGGTGAGTGAGTGGTGCTCAGTACCACTCCAGCTGGTATTAATAGAGGCCTGGATTGACTTGGCTCTTTCCTGGTGAGTAAGTGGGGCTCAGTACCACTCCAGCTGGTATTAATAGAGGTCTGGATTGACTTGGCTCTTTCCTGGTGTGTGAGTGGTGCTCAGTACCACTCCAGCTGGTATTAATAGAGGTCTGGATTGAATTGGCTCTTTCCTGGTGAGTAAGTGGGGCTCAGTGCCACGCCAGCTGGTATTAATAGAGGCCTGGATTGAGTTGGCTTTCTGCTAGTGTGACTTGTGACCCAATTCCACTCCAGCTGATATTAATAGAAACCTGGTTTGAATTGGCTTTTTCCTGGTGTGTGAGTGGGCCTCAGTGCCACGCCAGCTGGTATTAATAAAAGCCTTGCTTGAGTTGGCTTTCTGCTAGTGTGACTTGTGACCCAATTCCTCTCCAGCTGATATTAATAGAAACCTGGTTTGAATTGGCTTTTTCCTGGTGTGTTTGTGGGACTCAGTACCACTCCAGCTGGTATTATTAGAGGCCTGGATTGAATTGGCTCTTTCCTGGATTGTGAGTGAGACTGAGTCCCACTCCAGCTGGTATTAGTGGAGACCTGTATTGATTTAGCTCTTCCCTGGTGTGTGAGAGGGACTCAGTACCACTCCAGCTGGTATTAATAGGGGCCCGGATTGAATTGGCTCTTTCCTGGTGTGTGTGTGGGACTCAGTACCACTCCAGCTGGTGTAAATATAGGCTCTGATTCAATTGGCTCTTTCCTGGTGAGTGAGTGGGGCTCAGTACCACTCCAGCTGGTATCAATAGAGGCCTGGATTGAACTGGCTCTTTCCTGGTGTGTGAGTGGGGCTCAGTACCACTCCAGCTGGTATTAATAGAGACCTGGATTGAATTGGCTCTTTCCTGAGGTGTGAGTGGGACTCAGTACCACTCCAGCTGGTATTAATAGAGGTCTGGATTGAATTGGCTCTTTCCTGGTGTGTGAGTGGGGCTCTGTACCACTCCAGCTGGTATTAATAGAGACCTGGATTGAATTGGCTCTTTCCTGAGGTGTGAGTGGGACTCAGTACCACTCCAGCTGGTATTAATAGAGGTCTGGATTGAATTGGCTCTTTCCTGGTGTGTGAGTGGGGCTCAGTACCACTCCAGCTGGTATGAATAGAGGCCTGGATTGAATTGGCTCTTTCCTGGTGTGTGAGTGGGACTCAGTACCACTCCAGCTGGTGTTAATAGAGACCTGGATTGAATTGGCTCTTTCCTGGTGTTTGAGTGGGACTCAGTAACACTCCAGCTGGTATTAATAGAGGTCTGGATTGAATTGGCTCTTCCCTGATGTGTGAGTGGGACTCAGTACCACTCCAGCTGGTATTTATAGAGGGCTGGATTGAATTGGCTCTTTCCTGGTGTGTGAGTGGGGCTCAGTACCTCTCCATCTGGTGTTTATAAGAGGTCTGGATTGAATTGACTCTTTCCTGGTGATTGAGTGGGACTCAGTACCACTCCAGCTGGTATTAATAGAGGTCTGGATTGAATTGGCTCTTCCCTGGTGTGTGAGTCGGACTCAGGTCCACTCCAGCTGGTATTAATAGAGACCTGGTTTGAATTGACTCTTTCCTGGTGTGTGAGTGGGGCTCAGTACCACTCCAGCTGGTATTAATAGAGACCTGGTTTGATTTGCCTCTTTCCTGGTGTGTGAGTGGGACTCAGTTCCACTCCAGCTGGTATTAATAGAGGCCTGGTTTGAATTGACTCTTTCCTGGTGTGTGAATGGGACTCAGTTCCACTCCAGCTGGTATTAATAGAGACCTGGTTTGATTTGCCTCTTTCCTGGTGTGTGAGTGGGACTCAGTACCACTCCAGCTGGTATTAATAGAGGCCTGGATTGAATTTGCTCTTTCCTGGTGCGTGACAGGGGCTCAGTACCACTCCAGCTGGTATTAATAGAGGCCTGGTTAGAATTGACTCATTCCTGGTGTGTGAGTGGGACTCAGTTCCACTCCAGCTGGTATCAAAAGAGGCCTGGTTTGAATTGCCTCTTTCCTGGTGTGTGAGTGGGACTCAGTACCACTCCAGCTGGTATTAATAGAGGCCTGGTTGAATTGACTCTTTCCTGGTGAGTGAGTGGGACTCAGTACCACTCCAGCTGGTGTTAATAGAGGTCTGGATTGAATTGGCTCCTTCCTGGTGAGTGAGTGGGGCTCAGTCCCACTCCAGCTGGTATTAAGAGGTCTGGATTGAATTGGCTCTTTCCTGGTGTGTGAGTGGGACTCAGGTCCACTCCAGCTGGTATTAATAGAGGCCTGGTTTGAATTGACTCTTTCCTGGTGTGTGAATGGGACGCAGTTCCACTCCAGCTGGTATTAATAGAGATAAGTATTGAATTGCCTCTTTCCTGGTGTGTGAGTGGGACTCAGTGCCTGTCCAGCTGGTATTAATAGAAGCCTGGTTTGAATTGACTCTTTCCTGGTATGTGAGTGGGAATCAGTGCCACTCCAGCTGGTATTAATAGAGATAAGGATTGAATTGCCTCTTTCCTGGTGTGTGAGTGGGACTCAGTGCCACTCCAGCTGGTATTAATAGAGGTCTGCATTGATTTGGCGCTTTCCTGGTGTTTGAGTGGGACTCAGTACCACACCAGCTTGTACTCATAGAGGTCTGGATTGAATTGGCTCTTTCCCGGTGAGTGAGTGGGGCTCAGTACCACTCCAGCTGTTATTAATAGAGGTCTGGATTGAGTTGGCTCCATCCTGGTGAGTGAGTGGGTCTCAGTATCACTCCAGCTGGTATTAATAGAGGTCTGGATTGAATTGGCTCCATCCTGGTGAGTGAGTGGGGCTCAGTACCACTGCAGCTGGTATTATTAGAGGTCTGGATTGAATTGGCTCTTTCCTGGTGTGTGAGTGGGACTCAGTACCACTCCAGCTGGTATTAATAGAGGTCTGGATTGAATTGGCTCTTTCCTGGTGAGTAAGTGGGGCTCAGTACCACTCCAGCTGGTATTAATAGAGGCCTGGATCGACTTGGCTCTTTGCTGGTGAGTGAGTGGGGCTCAGTACCACTCCAGCTGGTATTAATAGAGGGCTGGATTGACTTGGCTCTTTCCTGGTGCGTGACTGGGGCTCAGTACCACTCCAGCTGGTATTAATTGAGGCCTGGATTGAATTGGCTCTTTTCTGGTGAGTAAGTGGGGCTCAGTACCACTCCAGCTGGTATTAATAGAGGCCTGGATTGAATTGGCTCTTTCCTGGTGAGTAAGTGGGGCTCAGTACCACTCCAGCTGGTATTAATAGAGGCCTGGATTGACTTGGCTCTTTCCTGGTGAGTGAGTGGGGCTCAGTACCACTCCAGCTGGTATTAATAGAGGCCTGGATTGACTTGGCTCTTTCCTGGTGCGTGACTGGGGCTCAGTACCACTCCAGCTGGTATTAATTGAGGCCTGGATTGAATTGGCTCTTTCCTGGTGAGTAAGTGGGGCTCAGTACCACTCCAGCTGGTATTAATAGAGGCCTGGATTGACTTGGATCTTTCCTGGTGAGTGAGTGGTGCTCAGTACCACTCCAGCTGGTATTAATTGAGGCCTGGATTGAATTGGCTCTTACCTGGTGAGTAAGTGGGGCTCAGTACCACTCCAGCTGGTATTAATAGAGGTCTGGATTGACTTGGCTCTTTCCTGGTGTGTGAGTGGGGCTCAGTACCACTCCAGCTGGTATTAATTGAGGCCTGGATTGAATTGGCTCTTTCCTGGTGAGTAAGTGGGGCTCAGTACCACTCCAGCTGGTATTAATAGAGGTCTGGATTGACTTGGCTCTTTCCTGGTGTGTGAGTGGTGCTCAGTACCACTCCAGCTGGTATTAATTGAGGCCTGGATTGAATTGGATCTTTCCTGGTGAGTCAGTGAGACTCAGTACCACTCCAGCTGGTATTTATCGAGCTGTGGATTGAATTGACTCTTTCCTGGTGTTTGAGGTGGACTCAGTACCACTCCAGCTGGTATTAATAGAGGTCTGGATTGAATTGACTCTTTCCTGCTGTGTGAGTGGGACTCAGTACCACTCCAGCTGGTATTAATAGAGAGCTTGATTGAATTGCCTCTTTCCTGGCGTGTGATTCGGACTCAGTACCACTCCAGCTGGTTTTTATCGATGCCTCGATTGAATTGCCTCTTTCCTGGTGTGTGAGTGGGCCTCAGTACCACTCCAGCTGGTATGAATTGAGGCCTGGATTGAATTGGCTCTTTCCTGGTGAGTAAGTGGGGCTCAGTACCACTCCAGCTGGTATTAATAGAGGCCTGGATTGACTTGGATCTTTCCTGGTGAGTGAGTGGTGCTCAGTACCACTCCAGCTGGTATTAATAGAGGCCTGGATTGACTTGGCTCTTTCCTGGTGAGTAAGTGGGGCTCAGTACCACTCCAGCTGGTATTAATAGAGGTCTGGATTGACTTGGCTCTTTCCTGGTGTGTGAGTGGTGCTCAGTACCACTCCAGCTGGTATTAATAGAGGTCTGGATTGAATTGGCTCTTTCCTGGTGAGTAAGTGGGGCTCAGTGCCACGCCAGCTGGTATTAATAGAGGCCTGGATTGAGTTGGCTTTCTGCTAGTGTGACTTGTGACCCAATTCCACTCCAGCTGATATTAATAGAAACCTGGTTTGAATTGGCTTTTTCCTGGTGTGTGAGTGGGCCTCAGTGCCACGCCAGCTGGTATTAATAAAAGCCTTGCTTGAGTTGGCTTTCTGCTAGTGTGACTTGTGACCCAATTCCTCTCCAGCTGATATTAATAGAAACCTGGTTTGAATTGGCTTTTTCCTGGTGTGTTTGTGGGACTCAGTACCACTCCAGCTGGTATTATTAGAGGCCTGGATTGAATTGGCTCTTTCCTGGATTGTGAGTGAGACTGAGTCCCACTCCAGCTGGTATTAGTGGAGACCTGTATTGATTTAGCTCTTCCCTGGTGTGTGAGAGGGACTCAGTACCACTCCAGCTGGTATTAATAGGGGCCCGGATTGAATTGGCTCTTTCCTGTGTGTGTGTGGGACTCAGTACCACTCCAGCTGGTGTAAATATAGGCTCTGATTCAATTGGCTCTTTCCTGGTGAGTGAGTGGGGCTCAGTACCACTCCAGCTGGTATTAATAGAGACCTGGATTGAATTGGCTCTTTCCTGAGGTGTGAGTGGGACTCAGTACCACTCCAGCTGGTATTAATAGAGGTCTGGATTGAATTGGCTCTTTCCTGGTGTGTGAGTGGGGCTCAGTACCACTCCAGCTGGTATTAATAGAGACCTGGATTGAATTGGCTCTTTCCTGAGGTGTGAGTGGGACTCAGTACCACTCCAGCTGGTATTAATAGAGGTCTGGATTGAATTGGCTCTTTCCTGGTGTGTGAGTGGGGCTCAGTACCACTCCAGCTGGTATGAATAGAGGCCTGGATTGAATTGGCTCTTTCCTGGTGTGTGAGTGGGACTCAGTACCACTCCAGCTGGTGTTAATAGAGACCTGGATTGAATTGGCTCTTTCCTGGTGTGTGAGTGGGACTCAGTACCACTCCAGCTGGTGTTAATAGAGGTCTGGATTGAGTTGGCTCCATCCTGGTGAATGAGTGGGTCTCAGTATCACTCCAGCTGGTATTAATAGAGGTCTGGATTGAATTGGCTCCATCCTGGTGAGTGAGTGGGGCTCAGTACCACTGCAGCTGGTATTATTAGAGGTCTGGATTGAATTGGCTCTTTCCTGGTGTGTGAGTGGGACTCAGTACCACTCCAGCTGGTATTAATAGAGGTCTGGATTGAATTGGCTCTTTCCTGGTGAGTAAGTGGGGCTCAGTACCACTCCAGCTGGTATTAATAGAGGCCTGGATCGACTTGGCTCTTTTCTGGTGAGTGAGTGGGGCTCAGTACCACTCCAGCTGGTATTAATAGAGGGCTGGATTGACTTGGCTCTTTCCTGGTGCGTGACTGGGGCTCAGTACCACTCCAGCTGGTATTAATTGAGGCCTGGATTGAATTGGCTCTTTTCTGGTGAGTAAGTGGGGCTCAGTACCACTCCAGCTGGTATTAATAGAGGCCTGGATTGAATTGGCTCTTTCCTGGTGAGTAAGTGGGGCTCAGTACCACTCCAGCTGGTATTAATAGAGGCCTGGATTGACTTGGCTCTTTCCTGGTGAGTGAGTGGGGCTCAGTACCACTCCAGCTGGTATTAATAGAGGCCTGGATTGACTTGGCTCTTTCCTGGTGCGTGACTGGGGCTCAGTACCACTCCAGCTGGTATTAATTGAGGCCTGGATTGAATTGGCTCTTTCCTGGTGAGTACGTGGGGCTCAGTACCACTCCAGCTGGTATTAATAGAGGCCTGGATTGACTTGGATCTTTCCTGGTGAGTGAGTGGTGCTCAGTACCACTCCAGCTGGTATTAATTGAGGCCTGGATTGAATTGGCTCTTACCTGGTGAGTAAGTGGGGCTCAGTACCACTCCAGCTGGTATTAATAGAGGTCTGGATTGACTTGGCTCTTTCCTGGTGTGTGAGTGGGGCTCAGTACCACTCCAGCTGGTATTAATTGAGGCCTGGATTGAATTGGCTCTTTCCTGGTGAGTAAGTGGGGCTCAGTACCACTCCAGCTGGTATTAATAGAGGTCTGGATTGACTTGGCTCTTTCCTGGTGTGTGAGTGGTGCTCAGTACCACTCCAGCTGGTATTAATTGAGGCCTGGATTGAATTGGATCTTTCCTGGTGAGTCAGTGAGACTCAGTACCACTCCAGCTGGTATTTATCGAGCTGTGGATTGAATTGACTCTTTCCTGGTGTTTGAGGTGGACTCAGTACCACTCCAGCTGGTATTAATAGAGGTCTGGATTGAATTGACTCTTTCCTGCTGTGTGAGTGGGACTCAGTACCACTCCAGCTGGTATTAATAGAGAGCTTGATTGAATTGCCTCTTTCCTGGCGTGTGATTCGGACTCAGTACCACTCCAGCTGGTTTTTATCGATGCCTGGATTGAATTGCCTCTTTCCTGGTGTGTGAGTGGGCCTCAGTACCACTCCAGCTGGTATGAATTGAGGCCTGGATTGAATTGGCTCTTTCCTGGTGAGTAAGTGGGGCTCAGTACCACTCCAGCTGGTATTAATAGAGGCCTGGATTGACTTGGATCTTTCCTGGTGTGTGAGTGGGGCTCAGTACCACTCCAAATGGTATTAGTGGAGACCTGTATTGATTTAGCTCTTCCCTGGTGTGTGAGAGGGACTCAGTACCACTCCAGCTGGTATTAATAGGGGCCCGGATTGAATTGGCTCTTTCCTGGTGTGTGTGTGGGACTCAGTACCACTCCAGCTGGTGTAAATATAGGCTCTGATTCAATTGGCTCTTTCCTGGTGAGTGAGTGGGGCTCAGTACCACTCCAGCTGGTATCAATAGAGGCCTGGATTGAACTGGCTCTTTCCTGGTGTGTGAGTGGGGCTCAGTACCACTCCAGCTGGTATCAATAGAGGCCTGGATTGAACTGGCTCTTTCCTGGTGTGTGAGTGGGGCTCAGTACCACTCCAGCTGGTATTAATAGAGACCTGGATTGAATTGGCTCTTTCCTGAGGTGTGAGTGGGACTCAGTACCACTCCAGCTGGTATTAATAGAGGTCTGGATTGAATTGGCTCTTTCCTGGTGTGTGAGTGGGGCTCAGTACCACTCCAGCTGGTATTAATAGAGACCTGGATTGAATTGGCTCTTTCCTGAGGTGTGAGTGGGACTCAGTACCACTCCAGCTGGTATTAATAGAGGTCTGGATTGAATTGGCTCTTTCCTGGTGTGTGAGTGGGGCTCAGTACCACTCCAGCTGGTATGAATAGAGGCCTGGATTGAATTGGCTCTTTCCTGGTGTGTGAGTGGGACTCAGTACCACTCCAGCTGGTGTCAATAGAGACCTGGATTGAATTGGCTCTTTCCTGGTGTGTGAGTGGGACTCAGTACCACTCCAGCTGGTGTTAATAGAGGTCTGGATTGAGTTGGCTCCATCCTGGTGAATGAGTGGGTCTCAGTATCACTCCAGCTGGTATTAATAGAGGTCTGGATTGAATTGGCTCCATCCTGGTGAGTGAGTGGGGCTCAGTACCACTGCAGCTGGTATTATTAGAGGTCTGGATTGAATTGGCTCTTTCCTGGTGTGTGAGTGGGACTCAGTACCACTCCAGCTGGTATTAATAGAGGTCTGGATTGAATTGGCTCTTTCCTGGTGAGTAAGTGGGGCTCAGTACCACTCCAGCTGGTATTAATAGAGGCCTGGATCGACTTGGCTCTTTTCTGGTGAGTGAGTGGGGCTCAGTACCACTCCAGCTGGTATTAATAGAGGGCTGGATTGACTTGGCTCTTTCCTGGTGCGTGACTGGGGCTCAGTACCACTCCAGCTGGTATTAATTGAGGCCTGGATTGAATTGGCTCTTTTCTGGTGAGTAAGTGGGGCTCAGTACCACTCCAGCTGGTATTAATAGAGGCCTGGATTGAATTGGCTCTTTCCTGGTGAGTAAGTGGGGCTCAGTACCACTCCAGCTGGTATTAATAGAGGCCTGGATTGACTTGGCTCTTTCCTGGTGAGTGAGTGGGGCTCAGTACCACTCCAGCTGGTATTAATAGAGGCCTGGATTGACTTGGCTCTTTCCTGGTGCGTGACTGGGGCTCAGTACCACTCCAGCTGGTATTAATTGAGGCCTGGATTGAATTGGCTCTTTCCTGGTGAGTAAGTGGGGCTCAGTACCACTCCAGCTGGTATTAATAGAGGCCTGGATTGACTTGGATCTTTCCTGGTGAGTGAGTGGTGCTCAGTACCACTGCAGCTGGTATTAAGTGAGGCCTGGATTGAATTGGCTCTTACCTGGTGAGTAAGTGGGGCTCAGTACCACTCCAGCTGGTATTAATAGAGGTCTGGATTGACTTGGCTCTTTCCTGGTGTGTGAGTGGGGCTCAGTACCACTCCAGCTGGTATTAATTGAGGCCTGGATTGAATTGGCTCTTTCCTGGTGAGTAAGTGGGGCTCAGTACCACTCCAGCTGGTATTAATAGAGGTCTGGATTGACTTGGCTCTTTCCTGGTGTGTGAGTGGTGCTCAGTACCACTCCAGCTGGTATTAATTGAGGCCTGGATTGAATTGGATCTTTCCTGGTGAGTCAGTGAGACTCAGTACCACTCCAGCTGGTATTTATCGAGCTGTGGATTGAATTGACTCTTTCCTGGTGTTTGAGGTGGACTCAGTACCACTCCAGCTGGTATTAATAGAGGTCTGGATTGAATTGACTCTTTCCTGCTGTGTGAGTGGGACTCAGTACCACTCCAGCTGGTATTAATAGAGAGCTTGATTGAATTGCCTCTTTCCTGGCGTGTGATTCGGACTCAGTACCACTCCAGCTGGTTTTTATCGATGCCTGGATTGAATTGCCTCTTTCCTGGTGTGTGAGTGGGCCTCAGTACCACTCCAGCTGGTATGAATTGAGGCCTGGATTGAATTGGCTCTTTCCTGGTGAGTAAGTGGGGCTCAGTACCACTCCAGCTGGTATTAATAGAGGCCTGGATTGACTTGGATCTTTCCTGGTGTGTGAGTGGGGCTCAGTACCACTCCAAATGGTATTAGTGGAGACCTGTATTGATTTAGCTCTTCCCTGGTGTGTGAGAGGGACTCAGTACCACTCCAGCTGGTATTAATAGGGGCCCGGATTGAATTGGCTCTTTCCTGGTGTGTGTGTGGGACTCAGTACCACTCCAGCTGGTGTAAATATAGGCTCTGATTCAATTGGCTCTTTCCTGGTGAGTGAGTGGGGCTCAGTACCACTCCAGCTGGTATCAATAGAGGCCTGGATTGAACTGGCTCTTTCCTGGTGTGTGAGTGGGGCTCAGTACCACTCCAGCTGGTATTAATAGAGACCTGGATTGAATTGGCTCTTTCCTGAGGTGTGAGTGGGACTCAGTACCACTCCAGCTGGTATTAATAGAGGTCTGGATTGAATTGGCTCTTTCCTGGTGTGTGAGTGGGGCTCAGTACCACTCCAGCTGGTATCAATAGAGGCCTGGATTGAATTGGCTCTTTCCTGGTGTGTGAGTGGGACTCAGTACCACTCCAGCTGGTGTTAATAGAGACCTGGATTGAATTGGCTCTTTCCTGGTGTGTGAGTGGGACTCAGTACCACTCCAGCTGGTGTTAATAGAGACCTGGATTGAATTGGCTCTTTCCTGGTGTGTGAGTGGGGCTCAGTACCACTCCAGCTGGTATCAATAGAGGCCTGGATTGAATTGGCTCTTTCCTGGTGTGTGAGTGGGACTCAGTACCACTCCAGCTGGTATTAATAGAGAGCTTGATTGAATTGCCTCTTTCCTGGCGTGTGATTCGGACTCAGTACCACTCCAGCTGGTTTTTATCGATGCCTGGATTGAATTGGCTCTTTCCTGGTGTGTGAGTGGGCCTCAGTACCACTCCAGCTGGTATGAATTGAGGCCTGGATTGAATTGGCTCTTTCCTGGTGAGTAAGTGGGGCTCAGTACCACTCCAGCTGGTATTAATAGAGGCCTGGATTGACTTGGATCTTTCCTGGTGAGTGAGTGGTGCTCAGTACCACTCCAGCTGATATTAATAGAGGCCTGGATTGACTTGGCTCTTTCCTGGTGAGTAAGTGGGGCTCAGTACCACTCCAGCTGGTATTAATAGAGGTCTGGATTGACTTGGCTCTTTCCTGGTGTGTGAGTGGTGCTCAGTACCACTCCAGCTGGTATTAATAGAGGTCTGGATTGAATTGGCTCTTTCCTGGTGAGTAAGTGGGGCTCAGTGCCACGCCAGCTGGTATTAATAGAGGCCTGGATTGAGTTGGCTTTCTGCTAGTGTGACTTGTGACCCAATTCCACTCCAGCTGATATTAATAGAAACCTGGTTTGAATTGGCTTTTTCCTGGTGTGTGAGTGGGCCTCAGTGCCACGCCAGCTGGTATTAATAAAAGCCTTGCTTGAGTTGGCTTTCTGCTAGTGTGACTTGTGACCCAATTCCTCTCCAGCTGATATTAATAGAAACCTGGTTTGAATTGGCTTTTTCCTGGTGTGTTTGTGGGACTCAGTACCACTCCAGCTGGTATTATTAGAGGCCTGGATTGAATTGGCTCTTTCCTGGATTGTGAGTGAGACTGAGTCCCACTCCAGCTGGTATTAGTGGAGACCTGTATTGATTTAGCTCTTCCCTGGTGTGTGAGAGGGACTCAGTACCACTCCAGCTGGTATTAATAGGGGCCCGGATTGAATTGGCTCTTTCCTGGTGTGTGTGTGGGACTCAGTACCACTCCAGCTGGTGTAAATATAGGCTCTGATTCAATTGGCTCTTTCCTGGTGAGTGAGTGGGGCTCAGTACCACTCCAGCTGATATCAATAGAGGCCTGGATTGAACTGGCTCTTTCCTGGTGTGTGAGTGGGGCTCAGTACCACTCCAGCTGGTATTAATAGAGACCTGGATTGAATTGGCTCTTTCCTGAGGTGTGAGTGGGACTCAGTACCACTCCAGCTGGTATTAATAGAGACCTGGATTGAATTGGCTCTTTCCTGAGGTGTGAGTGGGACTCAGTACCACTCCAGCTGGTATTAATAGAGGTCTGGATTGAATTGGCTCTTTCCTGGTGTGTGAGTGGGGCTCAGTACCACTCCAGCTGGTATGAATAGAGGCCTGGATTGAATTGGCTCTTTCCTGGTGTGTGAGTGGGACTCAGTACCACTCCAGCTGGTGTTAATAGAGACCTGGATTGAATTGGCTCTTTCCTGGTGTGTGAGTGGGACTCAGTACCACTCCAGCTGGTGTTAATAGAGGTCTGGATTGAGTTGGCTCCATCCTGGTGAATGAGTGGGTCTCAGTATCACTCCAGCTGGTATTAATAGAGGTCTGGATTGAATTGGCTCCATCCTGGTGAGTGAGTGGGGCTCAGTACCACTGCAGCTGGTATTATTAGAGGTCTGGATTGAATTGGCTCTTTCCTGGTGTGTGAGTGGGACTCAGTACCACTCCAGCTGGTATTAATAGAGGTCTGGATTGAATTGGCTCTTTCCTGGTGAGTAAGTGGGGCTCAGTACCACTCCAGCTGGTATTAATAGAGGCCTGGATCGACTTGGCTCTTTTCTGGTGAGTGAGTGGGGCTCAGTACCACTCCAGCTGGTATTAATAGAGGGCTGGATTGACTTGGCTCTTTCCTGGTGCGTGACTGGGGCTCAGTACCACTCCAGCTGGTATTAATTGAGGCCTGGATTGAATTGGCTCTTTTCTGGTGAGTAAGTGGGGCTCAGTACCACTCCAGCTGGTATTAATAGAGGCCTGGATTGAATTGGCTCTTTCCTGGTGAGTAAGTGGGGCTCAGTACCACTCCAGCTGGTATTAATAGAGGCCTGGATTGACTTGGCGCTTTCCTGGTGAGTGAGTGGGGCTCAGTACCACTCCAGCTGGTATTAATAGAGGCCTGGATTGACTTGGCTCTTTCCTGGTGCGTGACTGGGGCTCAGTACCACTCCAGCTGGTATTAATTGAGGCCTGGATTGAATTGGCTCTTTCCTGGTGAGTAAGTGGGGCTCAGTACCACTCCAGCTGGTATTAATAGAGGCCTGGATTGACTTGGATCTTTCCTGGTGAGTGAGTGGTGCTCAGTACCACTCCAGCTGGTATTAATTGAGGCCTGGATTGAATTGGCTCTTACCTGGTGAGTAAGTGGGGCTCAGTACCACTCCAGCTGGTATTAATAGAGGTCTGGATTGACTTGGCTCTTTCCTGGTGGGTGAGTGGGGCTCAGTACCACTCCAGCTGGTATTAATTGAGGCCTGGATTGAATTGGCTCTTTCCTGGTGAGTAAGTGGGGCTCAGTACCACTCCAGCTGGTATTAATAGAGGTCTGGATTGACTTGGCTCTTTCCTGGTGTGTGAGTGGTGCTCAGTACCACTCCAGCTGGTATTAATTGAGGCCTGGATTGAATTGGATCTTTCCTGGTGAGTCAGTGAGACTCAGTACCACTCCAGCTGGTATTTATCGAGCTGTGGATTGAATTGACTCTTTCCTGGTGTTTGAGGTGGACTCAGTACCACTCCAGCTGGTATTAATAGAGGTCTGGATTGAATTGACTCTTTCCTGCTGTGTGAGTGGGACTCAGTACCACTCCAGCTGGTATTAATAGAGAGCTTGATTGAATTGCCTCTTTCCTGGCGTGTGATTCGGACTCAGTACCACTCCAGCTGGTTTTTATCGATGCCTGGATTGAATTGCCTCTTTCCTGGTGTGTGAGTGGGCCTCAGTACCACTCCAGCTGGTATGAATTGAGGCCTGGATTGAATTGGCTCTTTCCTGGTGAGTAAGTGGGGCTCAGTACCACTCCAGCTGGTATTAATAGAGGCCTGGATTGACTTGGATCTTTCCTGGTGTGTGAGTGGGGCTCAGTACCACTCCAGCTGGTATTAGTGGAGACCTGTATTGATTTAGCTCTTCCCTGGTGTGTGAGAGGGACTCAGTACCACTCCAGCTGGTATTAATAGGGGCCCGGATTGAATTGGCTCTTTCCTGGTGTGTGTGTCTGCCTCAGTACCACTCCAGCTGGTGTAAATATAGGCTCTGATTCAATTGGCTCTTTCCTGGTGAGTGAGTGGGGCTCAGTACCACTCCAGCTGGTATCAATAGAGGCCTGGATTGAACTGGCTCTTTCCTGGTGTGTGAGTGGGGCTCAGTACCACTCCAGCTGGTATTAATAGAGACCTGGATTGAATTGGCTCTTTCCTGAGGTGTGAGTGGGACTCAGTACCACTCCAGCTGGTATTAATAGAGGTCTGGATTGAATTGGCTCTTTCCTGGTGTGTGAGTGGGGCTCAGTACCACTCCAGCTGGTATCAATAGAGGCCTGGATTGAATTGGCTCTTTCCTGGTGTGTGAGTGGGACTCAGTACCACTCCAGCTGGTGTTAATAGAGACCTGGATTGAATTGGCTCTTTCCTGGTGTGTGAGTGGGACTCAGTACCACTCCAGCTGGTGTTAATAGAGACCTGGATTGAATTGGCTCTTTCCTGGTGTGTGAGTGGGGCTCAGTACCACTCCAGCTGGTATCAATAGAGGCCTGGATTGAATTGGCTCTTTCCTGGTGTGTGAGTGGGACTCAGTACCACTCCAGCTGGTGTTAATAGAGACCTGGATTGAATTGGCTCTTTCCTGGTGTGTCAGTGGGGCTCAGTACCACTCCAGCTGGTATCAATAGAGGCCTGGATTGAATTGGCTCTTTCCTGGTGTGTGAGTGGGACTCAGTACCACTCCAGCTGGTGTTAATAGAGACCTGGATTGAATTGGCTCTTTCCTGGTGTGTGAGTGGGGCTCAGTACCACTCCAGCTGGTATCAATAGAGGCCTGGATTGAATTGGCTCTTTCCTGGTGTGTGAGTGGGACTCAGTACCACTCCAGCTGGTATTAATAGAGGTCTGGATTGAATTTGCTCCATCCTGGTGAGTGAGTGGGGCTCAGTACCACTCCAGCTGGTGTTAATAGAGACCTGGATTGAATTGGCTCTTTCCTGGTGTGTGAGTGGGACTCAGTACCACTCCAGCTGGTGTTAATAGAGACCTGGATTGAATTGGCTCTTTCCTGGTGTGTGAGTGGGGCTCAGTACCACTCCAGCGGGTATCAATAGAGGCCTGGATTGAATTGGCTCTTTCCTGGTGTGTGAGTGGGACTCAGTACCACTCCAGCTGGTGTTAATAGAGACCTGGATTGAATTGGCTCTTTCCTGGTGTGTGAGTGGGGCTCAGTACCACTCCAGCTGGTATCAATAGAGGCCTGGATTGAATTGGCTCTTTCCTGGTGTGTGAGTGGGACTCAGTACCACTCCAGCTGGTATTAATAGAGGCCTGGATTGACTTGGCTCTTTCCTGGTGCGTGACTGGGGCTCAGTACCACTCCAGCTGGTATTAATTGAGGCCTGGATTGAATTGGCTCTTTCCTGGTGAGTAAGTGGGGCTCAGTACCACTCCAGCTGGTATTAATAGAGGCCTGGATTGACTTGGATCTTTCCTGGTGAGTGAGTGGTGCTCAGTACCACTCCAGCTGGTATTAATTGAGGCCTGGATTGAATTGGCTCTTACCTGGTGAGTAAGTGGGGCTCAGTACCACTCCAGCTGGTATTAATAGAGGTCTGGATTGACTTGGCTCTTTCCTGGTGTGTGAGTGGGGCTCAGTACCACTCCAGCTGGTATTAATTGAGGCCTGGATTGAATTGGCTCTTTCCTGGTGAGTAAGTGGGGCTCAGTACCACTCCAGCTGGTATTAATAGAGGTCTGGATTGACTTGGCTCTTTCCTGGTGTGTGAGTGGTGCTCAGTACCACTCCAGCTGGTATTAATTGAGGCCTGGATTGAATTGGATCTTTCCTGGTGAGTCAGTGTACTCAGTACCACTCCAGCTGGTATTTATCGAGCTGTGGATTGAATTGACTCTTTCCTGGTGTTTGAGGTGGACTCAGTACCACTCCAGCTGGTATTAATAGAGGTCTGGATTGAATTGACTCTTTCCTGCTGTGTGAGTGGGACTCAGTACCACTCCAGCTGGTATTAATAGAGAGCTTGATTGAATTGCCTCTTTCCTGGCGTGTGATTCGGACTCAGTACCACTCCAGCTGGTTTTTATCGATGCCTGGATTGAATTGCCTCTTTCCTGGTGTGTGAGTGGGCCTCAGTACCACTCCAGCTGGTATGAATTGAGGCCTGGATTGAATTGGCTCTTTCCTGGTGAGTAAGTGGGGCTCAGTACCACTCCAGCTGGTATTAATAGAGGCCTGGATTGACTTGGATCTTTCCTGGTGTGTGAGTGGGGCTCAGTACCACTCCAGCTGGTATTAGTGGAGACCTGTATTGATTTAGCTCTTCCCTGGTGTGTGAGAGGGACTCAGTACCACTCCAGCTGGTATTAATAGGGGCCCGGATTGAATTGGCTCTTTCCTGGTGTGTGTGTCTGCCTCAGTACCACTCCAGCTGGTGTAAATATAGGCTCTGATTCAATTGGCTCTTTCCTGGTGAGTGAGTGGGGCTCAGTACCACTCCAGCTGGTATCAATAGAGGCCTGGATTGAACTGGCTCTTTCCTGGTGTGTGAGTGGGGCTCAGTACCACTCCAGCTGGTATTAATAGAGACCTGGATTGAATTCGCTCTTTCCTGAGGTGTGAGTGGGACTCAGTACCACTCCAGCTGGTATTAATAGAGGTCTGGATTGAATTGGCTCTTTCCTGGTGTGTGAGTGGGGCTCAGTACCACTCCAGCTGGTATCAATAGAGGCCTGGATTGAATTGGCTCTTTCCTGGTGTGTGAGTGGGACTCAGTACCACTCCAGCTGGTGTTAATAGAGACCTGGATTGAATTGGCTCTTTCCTGGTGTGTGAGTGGGACTCAGTACCACTCCAGCTGGTGTTAATAGAGACCTGGATTGAATTGGCTCTTTCCTGGTGTGTGAGTGGGGCTCAGTACCACTCCAGCTGGTATCAATAGAGGCCTGGATTGAATTGGCTCTTTCCTGGTGTGTGAGTGGGACTCAGTACCACTCCAGCTGGTGTTAATAGAGACCTGGATTGAATTGGCTCTTTCCTGGTGTGTCAGTGGGGCTCAGTACCACTCCAGCTGGTATCAATAGAGGCCTGGATTGAATTGGCTCTTTCCTGGTGTGTGAGTGGGACTCAGTACCACTCCAGCTGGTGTTAATAGAGACCTGGATTGAATTGGCTCTTTCCTGGTGTGTGAGTGGGGCTCAGTACCACTCCAGCTGGTATCAATAGAGGCCTGGATTGAATTGGCTCTTTCCTGGTGTGTGAGTGGGACTCAGTACCACTCCAGCTGGTATTAATAGAGGTCTGGATTGAATTTGCTCCATCCTGGTGAGTGAGTGGGGCTCAGTACCACTCCAGCTGGTGTTAATAGAGACCTGGATTGAATTGGCTCTTTCCTGGTGTGTGAGTGGGACTCAGTACCACTCCAGCTGGTGTTAATAGAGACCTGGATTGAATTGGCTCTTTCCTGGTGTGTGAGTGGGGCTCAGTACCACTCCAGCTGGTATCAATAGAGGCCTGGATTGAATTGGCTCTTTCCTGGTGTGTGAGTGGGACTCAGTACCACTCCAGCTGGTGTTAATAGAGACCTGGATTGAATTGGCTCTTTCCTGGTGTGTGAGTGGGGCTCAGTACCACTCCAGCTGGTATCAATAGAGGCCTGGATTGAATTGGCTCTTTCCTGGTGTGTGAGTGGGACTCAGTACCACTCCAGCTGGTATTAATAGAGGTCTGGATTGAATTTGCTCCATCCTGGTGAGTGAGTGGGACTCAGTACCACTCCAGCTGGTGTTAATAGAGGTCTGGATTGAATTTGCTCCATCCTGGTGAGTGAGTTGGACTCAGTACCACTCCAGCTGGTATTAATAGAGGTCTGGATTGAATTGGCTCCATCCTGGTGAGTGAGTGGGGCTCAGTACCACTGCAGCTGGTATTAATAGAGGTCCGGATTGAATTGGCTCTTTCCTGGTGTGTGAGTGGGACTCAGTACCACTCCAGATGGTATTTATCGAGGCCTGGTTTGAATTGACTCTTTCCTGGTGTGTGAGTGGGACTCAGTACCACTCCAGCTGGTATGAATTGAGGCCTGGATTGAATTGGCTCTTTCCTGGTGAGTAAGTGGGGCTCAGTACCACTCCAGCTGGTATTAATAGAGGCCTGGATTGACTTGGATCTTTCCTGGTGAGTGAGTGGTGCTCAGTACCACTCCAGCTGGTATTAATAGAGGCCTGGATTGACTTGGCTCTTTCCTGGTGAGTAAGTGGGGCTCAGTACCACTCCAGCTGGTATTAATAGAGGTCTGGATTGACTTGGCTCTTTCCTGGTGTGTGAGTGGTGCTCAGTACCACTCCAGCTGGTATTAATAGAGGTCTGGATTGAATTGGCTCTTTCCTGGTGAGTAAGTGGGGCTCAGTGCCACGCCAGCTGGTATTAATAGAGGCCTGGATTGAGTTGGCTTTCTGCTAGTGTGACTTGTGACCCAATTCCACTCCAGCTGATATTAATAGAAACCTGGTTTGAATTGGCTTTTTCCTGGTG
Source organism: Heterodontus francisci (assembly GCF_036365525.1). NCBI lineage: Eukaryota > Metazoa > Chordata > Chondrichthyes > Heterodontiformes > Heterodontidae > Heterodontus > Heterodontus francisci. The sequence continues at coordinate 716,549 of NW_027140588.1, read as the reverse complement.
TGTGAGTGGGCCTCAGTGCCACGCCAGCTGGTATTAATAAAAGCCTTGCTTGAGTTGGCTTTCTGCTAGTGTGACTTGTGACCCAATTCCTCTCCAGCTGATATTAATAGAAACCTGGTTTGAATTGGCTTTTTCCTGGTGTGTTTGTGGGACTCAGTACCACTCCAGCTGGTATTATTAGAGGCCTGGATTGAATTGGCTCTTTCCTGGATTGTGAGTGAGACTGAGTCCCACTCCAGCTGGTATTAGTGGAGACCTGTATTGATTTAGCTCTTCCCTGGTGTGTGAGAGGGACTCAGTACCACTCCAGCTGGTATTAATAGGGGCCCGGATTGAATTGGCTCTTTCCTGGTGTGTGTGTGGGACTCAGTACCACTCCAGCTGGTGTAAATATAGGCTCTGATTCAATTGGCTCTTTCCTGGTGAGTGAGTGGGGCTCATTACCACTCCAGCTGGTATCAATAGAGGCCTGGATTGAATTGGCTCTTTCCTGGTGTGTGAGTGGGGCTCAGTACCACTCCAGCTGGTATTAATAGAGACCTGGATTGAATTGGCTCTTTCCTGAGGTGTGAGTGGGACTCAGTACCACTCCAGCTGGTATTAATAGAGGTCTGGATTGAATTGGCTCTTTCCTGGTGTGTGAGTGGGGCTCAGTACCACTCCAGCTGGTATCAATAGAGGCCTGGATTGAATTGGCTCTTTCCTGGTGTTTGAGTGGGACTCAGTACCACTCCAGCTGGTGTTAATAGAGACCTGGATTGAATTGGCTCTTTCCTGGTGTGTGAGTGGGACTCAGTACCACTCCAGCTGGTGTTAATAGAGACCTGGATTGAATTGGCTCTTTCCTGGTGTGTGAGTGGGGCTCAGTACCACTCCAGCTGGTATCAATAGAGGCCTGGATTGAATTGGCTCTTTCCTGGTGTGTGAGTGGGACTCAGTACCACTCCAGCTGGTGTTAATAGAGACCTGGATTGAATTGGCTCTTTCCTGGTGTGTGAGTGGGGCTCAGTACCACTCCAGCTGGTATCAATAGAGGCCTGGATTGAATTGGCTCTTTCCTGGTGTGTGAGTGGGACTCAGTACCACTCCAGCTGGTGTTAATAGAGACCTGGATTGAATTGGCTCTTTCCTGGTGTGTGAGGTTGGCTCAGTACCACTCCAGCTGGTATCAATAGAGGCCTGGATTGAATTGGCTCTTTCCTGGTGTGTGAGTGGGACTCAGTACCACTCCAGCTGGTATTAATAGAGGTCTGGATTGAATTTGCTCCATCCTGGTGAGTGAGTGGGGCTCAGTACCACTCCAGCTGGTGTTAATAGAGACCTGGATTGAATTGGCTCTTTCCTGGTGTGTGAGTGGGACTCAGTACCACTCCAGCTGGTGTTAATAGAGACCTGGATTGAATTGGCTCTTTCCTGGTGTGTGAGTGGGGCTCAGTACCACTCCAGCTGGTATCAATAGAGGCCTGGATTGAATTGGCTCTTTCCTGTGTGTGAGTGGGACTCAGTACCACTCCAGCTGGTGTTAATAGAGACCTGGATTGAATTGGCTCTTTCCTGGTGTGTGAGTGGGGCTCAGTACCACTCCAGCTGGTATCAATAGAGGCCTGGATTGAATTGGCTCTTTCCTGGTGTGTGAGTGGGACTCAGTACCACTCCAGCTGGTATTAATAGAGGTCTGGATTGAATTTGCTCCATCCTGGTGAGTGAGTGGGACTCAGTACCACTCCAGCTGGTGTTAATAGAGGTCTGGATTGAATTTGCTCCATCCTGGTGAGTGAGTTGGACTCAGTACCACTCCAGCTGGTATTAATAGAGGTCTGGATTGAATTGGCTCCATCCTGGTGAGTGAGTGGGGCTCAGTACCACTGCAGCTGGTATTAATAGAGGTCCGGATTGAATTGGCTCTTTCCTGGTGTGTGAGTGGGACTCAGTACCACTCCAGATGGTATTTATCGAGGCCTGGTTTGAATTGACTCTTTCCTGGTGTGTGAGTGGGACTCAGTACCACTCCAGCTGGTATTAATAGAGGTCTGGATTGAATTGGCTCCATCCTGGTGTGTGAGTGGGGCTCAGTACCACTCCAGCTGGTATTTATCGAGGCCTGGTTTGAATTGACTCTTTCCTGGTGTGTGAGTGGGACTCAGTACCACTCCAGCTGGTATTAATAGAGGTCTGGATTGAATTGGCTCCTTCCTGGTGATGAGTGGGGCTCAGTACCACTCCAGCTGGTATTAATAAAGGACTGGATTGAATTGGCTCTTTCCTGGTGTGTGAGTGGGACTCAGTTCCTCTCCAGCTGGTATGAATAGAGGCCTGTATTGACTTGGCTCTTTCCTGGTGTGTGAGTGGGACTCAGTTCCTCTCCAGCTGGTATTAATAAAGGACTGGATTGAATTGGCTCTTTCCTGGTGTGTGTGGGGGACTCAGTTCCTCTCCAGCTGGTATGAATAGAGGCCTGGATTGAATAGACTCTTTACTGGTGTGTGAGTGGGGCTCAGTACCACTTCTGCTGGTATTTATAGAGGCCTGGATTGATATTTCTCTTTCCTGGTGTGTGAGTGGGACTCATTTACACTCCAGCTGGTGTTAATAAGAGGTCTGGATTGAATTGACTCTTTACTGGTGAGTGAGTGGGACTCAGTACCACTCCAGCTGGTATTAATAGAGGTCTGGATTGAATTGGCTACTTCCTGGTGAGTCAGTGGGACTCAGTACCACTCCAGCTGGTATTAATAGAGGGCTGGTTTAAATTGACTCTTTCTGGTGTGTGAGGGGGACTCGGTGCCACTCCAGTCGCTATAGATAGAGCCCTGGATCGAAATGGCTCTTCACTGGTGTGTGTGTGAGACTCAGTTCCACTCCAGCTGGTATTAATAGAGGTCTGGATTGATTTGGCTCTTTCCTGGTGTGTGAGTGGGACTCAGTCCCACTCCAGCTGGTATTAATAGAGGTCTGGATTGAATTGCCTCTTTCTTGGTGTGTGAGTGGGGCTCAGTACCACTCCAGCTGGTATTTAGAGATCTGGATTGAATTGCGTCTTTCCTGGTGTGTGAGTGGGACTCAGTACCACTCCAGCTGGTATTCATAGAGGTCTGGATTGAATTGGCTCTTTCCTGGTGTGTGAGTGGGGCTCAGTACCACTCCAGCTGGTGTTCATGGAGGTTTCGATTGAATTGGCTCTTTCATGGTGAGTGAGTGGGCCTCAGTACCATTCCAGCTGGTATTAATAGAGGCCTGGATTGAACTGGCTCTTTCTGTGTTTGTGAGTGGGACTCAGTACCACTCCAGCTGGTATTAATAGAGGTCTGGATTGAATTGGCTCTTTCCTGGTGTGTGAGTGGGACTCAGTACCACTCCAGCTGGTATTAATAGAGGTCTGGATTGATTTGGCTCTTTCCTGGTGTTTGAGTGGGACTCAGTGCCTCTCCAGCTGGTATTAATAGAGGACTGGATTGAATTGGCTCTTTCCTGGTGTGTATGTGGGGCTCAGTACCACTCCAGCTGGTATTAATAGAGGCCTGAATTGAATTGGCTCTTTCCTGGTTTGAGAGTGGGACTCAGTACAACTCCAGCTGGTATTAATAGAGGCCTGGATTGAATTGGCTCTTTCCTGGTGTGTGAGTGGGACTCAGCACCACTCCAGCTGGTATTAATAGAGGCCTGAATTGAATTGGCTCTTTCCTGGTGTGTGAGTGGGACTCAGGACCACTCCAGCTGGTATTAATTGAGGCCTGGATAGAATTGCCTCTTTCCTGGTGTGTGAGTGGGACTCAGTACCACTCCAGCTGGTATTAATAGAGGCCTGGATTGAATTGGCTCTTTCCTGGTGTGTGAGTGGGACTCAGTACCACTCCAGCTGGTATTAATAGAGGTCTGGATTGATTTGGCTCTTTCATGGTGTGTGAGTGGGCCTCAGTACCACTCCAGCTGGTATTAATAGAGGTCTGGATTGAATTGGCTCCATCCTGGTGTGTGAGTGGGGCTCAGTACCACTCCAGCTGGTATTTATCGAGGCCTGGTTTGAATTGACTCTTTCCTGGTGTGTGAGTGGGACTCAGTACCACTCCAGCTGGTATTAATAGAGGTCTGGATTGAATTGGCTCCTTCCTGGTGATGAGTGGGGCTCAGTACCACTCCAGCTGGTATTAATAAAGGTCTGGATTGAATTGGCTCTTTCCTGGTGTGTGAGTGGGACTCAGTTCCTCTCCAGCTGGTATGAATAGAGGCCTGTATTGACTTGGCTCTTTCCTGGTGTGTGAGTGGGACTCAGTTCCTCTCCAGCTGGTATTAATAAAGGACTGGATTGAATTGGCTCTTTCCTGGTGTGTGAGTGGGACTCAGTACCACTCCAGCTGGTATTAATAAAGGACTGGATTGAATTGGTTCTTTCCTGGTGTGTGTGGGGGACTCAGTTCCTCTCCAGCTGGTATGAATAGAGGCCTGGATTGAATAGACTCTTTACTGGTGTGTGAGTGGGGCTCAGTACCACTTCTGCTGGTATTTATAGAGGCCTGGATTGATATTTCTCTTTCCTGGTGTGTGAGTGGGACTCATTTACACTCCAGCTGGTGTTAATAAGTGGTCTGGATTGAATTGACTCTTTACTGGTGAGTGAGTGGGACTCAGTACCACTCCAGCTGGTATTAATAGAGGTCTGGATTGAATTGGCTCCTTCCTGGTGAGTCAGTGGGACTCAGTACCACTCCAGCTGGTATTAATAGAGGGCTGGTTTAAATTGACTCTTTCTGGTGTGTGAGGGGGACTCGGTGCCACTCCAGTCGCTTTAGATAGAGCCCTGGATCGAAATGGCTCTTCCCTGGTGTGTGTGTGAGACTCAGTTCCACTCCAGCTGGTATTAATAGAGGTCTGGATTGATTTGGCTCTTTCCTGGTGTGTGAGTGGGACTCAGTCCCACTCCAGCTGGTATTTATCGAGGTGTGGATTGAATTGCCTCTTTCCTGGTGTGTGAGTGGGACTCAGTACCACTCCAGCTGGTATTAATAGAGGTCTGGATTGAATTGCCTCTTTCTTGGTGTGTGAGTGGGGCTCAGTACCACTCCAGCTGGTATTAAGAGATCTGGATTGAATTGCGTCTTTCCTGGTGTGTGAGTGGGACTCAGTACCTCACCAGCTGGTATTAATAGAGGTCTGGATTGAATTGGCTCTTTCCTGGTGTGTGAGTGTGACTCAGTACCACTCCAGCTGGTATTCATAGAGGTCTGGATTGAATTGGCTCTTTCCTGGTGTGTGAGTGGGGCTCAGTACCACTCCAGCTGGTATTAATTGTGTCCTGGATAGAATTGCCTCTTTTCTGGTGTGTGAGTGGGGCTCAGTACCACTCCAGCTGGTGTTCATGGAGGTTTCGATTGAATTGGCTCTTTCATGGTGTGTGAGTGGGCCTCAGTACCATTCCAGCTGGTATTAATAGAGGCCTGGATTGAACTGGCTCTTTCTGTGTTTGTGAGTGGGACTCAGTACCACTCCAGCTGGTATTAATAGAGGTCTGGATTGAATTGGCTCTTTCCTGGTGTGTGAGTGGGACTCAGTACCACACCAGCTGGTATTAATAGAGGTCTGGATTGATTTGGCTCTTTCCTGGTGTTTGAGTGGGACTCAGTGCCTCTCCAGCTGGTATTAATAGAGGACTGGATTGAATTGGCTCTTTCCTGGTGTGTATGTGGGGCTCAGTACCACTCCTGCTGGTATTAATAGAGGCCTGAATTGAATTGGCTCTTTCCTGGTTTGAGAGTGGGACTCAGTACCACTCCAGCTGGTATTAATAGAGGACTGGATTGAATTGGCTCTTTCCTGGTGTGTGAGTGGGACTCAGTACCACTCCAGCTGGTATTAATAGAGGCCTGAATTGAATTGGCTCTTTCCTGGTTTGAGAGTGGGACTCAGTACCACTCCAGCTGGTGTTAATAGAGACCTGATTTGAATTGACTCTTTCCTAGTGTGTGAGTGGGACTCAGGTCCACTCCAGCTGGTATTAATAGAGGTCTAGATTGACTTGGCTCTTTCCTGATTTGTGAGTGGGACTCAGTCCCACTCCAGCTGGTATTTATCGAGGTGTGGATTGAATTGCCTCTTTACTGGTGAGTGAGTGGGACTCAGTACCACTCCAGCTGGTATTAATAGAGGTCTGGATTGACTTGGCTCTTTCCTGATGTGTGAGTGGGCCTCAGTTCCACTCCAGCTGGTATGAATAGAGGCCTGGATTGACTTGGCTCTTTCCTGGTGCGTCACTGGGGCTCAGAACCACTCCAGCTAGTATTAATAGATGCCTGGATTGAATTGACTCTTTCCTGGTGAGTGAGTGGGACTCAGTACCACTCCAGCTGGTATTAATAGAGGTCTGGATTGAATTGGCTCTTCCCTGGTGTGTGAGTGGGGCTCAGTACCACTCCAGCTGGTATTAATAGTTGCCTGGATTGAATAGACTCTTTCCTGGTGAGTGAGTGGGACTCAGTCCCACTCCAGCTGGTATTAATAGAGGTCTGGATTGAATTGGCTCTTCCCTGGTGTGTGGGTGGGGCTCAGTACCACTCCAGCTGGTATTAATAGAGCTATGGATTGAATTGGTTCTTCCCTGGTGTGTGAGTGGGGCTCAGTACCACTCCAGCTGGGATTAAGATGTCTGGATTGAATTGACTCTTTCCTGGTGTGTGAGTTGGACTCAGTACCACTCCAGCTGGTGTTAAGAGAGGTCTGGATTGAATTGACTCTGTCCTGGTGTGTGAGTGGGGATCAGTACCTCTCCAGCTGGTATTAATAGAGGTCTGGATTGATTTGGCTCTTTCCTGGTGCGTGACTGGGACTCAGTACCACTTCAGCTGGTATTTATAGAGGCCTGGATTGAAATGGCTCCTTCCTGGTGCGTGACTGGGACTCAGTACCACTTCAGCTGGTATTTATAGAGGCCTGGATTGAATTGGCTCTTTCCTGGTGTGTGAGTGAGACTCAGTACCACTCCAGCTGGTATTAATAGAGACCTGGATTTAATTGCCTCTTTCCTGGTGTGTCAGTGGGTCTCGGTACCACTCCAGCTGGTATTAATAGAGGTCTGGATTGAATTGGCTCTTTCCTGGTGTGTGAGTGGGGCTCAGTACCACTTCAGCTGGTATTTATAGAGGCCTGGATTGAATTGGCTCTTTACTGGTGAGTGAGTGGGGCTCAGTACCACTCCAGCTGGTGTTAATAGAGGTCTGGATTGAATTGACTCTTTCCTGGTGTGTGAGTGGGGATCAGTACCACTCCAGCTGGTGTTAAGAGAGGTCTGGATTGAATTGACTCTTTCCTGGTGTGTGAGTGGGGATCAGTACCTCTCCAGCTGGCATTAATAGAGGTCTGGATTGAATTGCCTCTTTCCTGGTGTCTGAGTGGGACTCGGTAACACTCCAGCTGGTGTTAATAGAGACCTGGTTTGAATTGACTCTTTCCACGTGTGTGAGTGGGACTCAGTACCACTCCAGCTGGTATTAATAGAGGACTGGATTGACTTGGATCTTTCCTGGTGTGTGACTGGGGCTCAGAACCACTCCAGCTGGTATTAATAGAGGTGTGGATTGAATTGCCTCTTTTCTGGTGTGTGAGTGGTACTCAGTACCACTCCAGCTGGTATTAATAGATGCCTGGATTGAATTGCCTCTTTCCTGGTGTGTGTGTGGGACTCAGTACCACTCCAGCTGGTATTAATAGAGGTGTGGACTGAATTGCCTCTTTCCTGGTGTGTGAGTGGGACTCAGTACCACTCCAGCTGGTATTAATAGAGGTGTGGATTGAATTGGCTCTTTCCTGGTGTGTGAGTGGGGCTCAGTACCACTCCAGCTGGTATTAATAGAGGTCTGGATTGAATTGGCTCTTTCCTGGTGTGTGAGTGGGGCTCAGTAACACTCCAGCTGGTATTCATTGAGACCGGGATTGAATTGCCTCTTAGCTGTTGTGTGAATGGGACTCAGTACCACTCCTGCTGGTATTAATGGAGGCCTGGATTGAATTGACTCTTTCCTGGTGTGTGAGTGGGACTCAGTACCACTCCAGCTGGTGTTAATAGAGGTCTGGATTGAATTGGCTCCTTACTGGTGATTGAGTTGGACTCAGTCCCACTCCAGCTGGTATTAAGATGTCTGGATTGAATTGGCTCTTTCCTGGTGTGTGAGTGGGGCTCAGTCCCACTCCAGCTGGTATTTATCGAGGTGTGGATTGAATTGCCTCAATCCTGGTGTGTGAGTGGGACTCAGTACCACTGCAGCTGGTATTAATAGAGGTCTGGATTGAATTGGTTCTTTCCTGGTGTGTGAGTGGGACTCAGTACCACTCCAGCTGGTATTAATAGAGGTCTGGATTGAATTGGTTCTTTCCTGGTGTGTGAGTGGGGCTCAGTACCACTCCAGCTGGTATTCATTGAGACCGGGATTGAATTGCCTCTTTCCTGGTGTGTGAATGGGACTCAGTACCACTCCAGCTGTTATTAATAGAAGCCTGGATTGAATTGGCTCTTTCCTGGTGTGTGAGTGGGACTCGGTAACACTCCAGCTGGTATTCATTGAGACCGGGATTGAATTGCCTCTTTCCTGGTGTGTGAATGGGACTCAGTACCACTCCAGCTGGTATTCATAGAGGTCTGGATTGAATTGACTCTTTCTTGGTGAGTGAATGGGACTCAGTACCACTCCAGCTGGTATTAATGGAGGCCTGGATTGAATTGACTCTTTCCTGGTGTGTGAATGGGACTCAGTACCACTCCAGCTGGTATTCATAGAGGTCTGGATTGAATTGGCTCCATCCTGGTGAGTGAGTGGGGCTCAGTACCACTCCAGCTGGTATTAATAGAGGCCTGGATTGAATTGACTCTTTCCTGGTGTGTGAGTGGGACTCAGTGCCACTCCAGCTGTTATTAAAAGAGGTCTGGATTGAATTGACTCTTTCCTGGTGTGTGAATGGGACTCAGGTCCACTCCAGCTGGTATTAATAGAGGCCTGTTTTGAATTGACACTATCCTGGTGTGTGAGTGGGACTCAGGTCCACTCCAGCTGGTATTAATAGAGGTCTGGATTGAATTGACTCTTTCCTGGTATGTGAGTGGGACTCAGTACCTCTCCAGCTGGTATCAATAGAGTTCTGGATTGATTTGGCTCTTTCCTGGTGTTTGAGTGGGACTCAGTAACACTCCAGCTGGTATTAATAGAGGTCTGGATTGAATTGGCTCTTCCCTGATGTGTGAGTGGGACTCAGTACCACTCCAGCTGGTATTTATAGAGGGCTGGATTGAATTGGCTCTTTCCTGGTGATTGAGTTGGACTGAGTCCCACTCCAGCTGGTATTAAGATGTCTGGATTGAATTGGCTCTTTCCTGGTGTGTGAGTGGGGCTCAGTCCCACTCCAGCTGGTATTTATCGAGGTGTGGATTGAATTGCCACAATCCTGGTGTGTGAGTGGGACTCAGTACCACTGCAGCTGGTATTAATAGAGGTCTGGATTGAATTGGTTCTTTCCTGGTGTGTGAGTGGGACTCAGTACCACTCCAGCTGGTATTAATAGAGGTCTGGATTGAATTGGTTCTTTCCTGGTGTGTGAGTGGGGCTCAGTACCACTCCAGCTGGTATTCATTGAGACCGGGATTGAATTGCCTCTTTCCTGGTGTGTGAATGGGACTCAGTACCACTCCAGCTGTTATTAACAGAAGCCTGGATTGAATTGGCTCTTTCCTGGTGTGTGAGTGGGACTCGGTAACACTCCAGCTGGTATTCATTGAGACCGGGATTGAATTGCCTCTTTCCTGGTGTGTGAATGGGACTCAGTAACTCTCCAGCTGGTATTCATAGAGGTCTGGATTGAATTGACTCTTTCCTGGTGAGTGAATGGGACTCAGTACCACTCCAGCTGGTATTAATGGAGGCCTGGATTGAATTGACTCTTTCCTGGTGTGTGAATGGGACTCAGTACCACTCCAGCTGGTATTCATAGAGGTCTGGATTGAATTGGCTCCATCCTGGTGAGTGAGTGGGGCTCAGTACCACTCCAGCTGGTATTAATAGAGGCCTGGATTGAATTGACTCTTTCCTGGTGTGTGAGTGGGACTCAGTGCCACTCCAGCTGTTATTAAAAGAGGTCTGGATTGAATTGACTCTTTCCTGGTGTGTGAATGGGACTCAGGTCCACTCCAGCTGGTATTAATAGAGGCCTGTTTTGAATTGACACTATCCTGGTGTGTGAGTGTGACTCAGGTCCACTCCAGCTGGTATTAATAGATGTCTGGATTGAATTGACTCTTTCCTGGTATGTGAGTGGGACTCAGTACCTCTCCAGCTGGTATCAATAGAGGTCTGGATTGATTTGGCTCTTTCCTGGTGTTTGAGTGGGACTCAGTAACACTCCAGCTGGTATTAATAGAGGTCTGGATCGGATTGGCTCTTCCCTGATGTGTGAGTGTGACTCAGTACAACTCCAGCTGGTATTTATAGAGGGCTGGATTGAATTGGCTCTTTCCTGGTGATTGAGTGGGACTCAGTCCCACTCCAGCTGGTATTAATAGAGGTCTGGATTGAATTGACTCTTTCCTGGTGATTGAGTGGGACTCAGTCCCACTCCAGCTGGTATTAATAGAGGTCTGGATTGAATTGGCTCTTCCCTGGTGTGTGAGTGGGACTCAGTACCACTCCAGCTGGTATTAATAGAGGTCTGGATTGAATTGGCTCCATCCTGGTGTGTGAGTGGGGCTCAGTACCACTCCAGCTGGTATTTATCGAGGCCTGGTTTGAATTGACTCTTTCCTGGTGTGTGAGTGGGACTCAGTACCACTCCAGCTGGTATTAATAGAGGTCTGGATTGAATTGGCTCCATCCTGGTGTGTGAGTGGGGCTCAGTACCACTCCAGCTGGTATTTATCGAGGCCTGGTTTGAATTGACTCTTTCCTGGTGTGTGAGTGGGACTCAGTACCACTCCAGCTGGTATTAATAGAGGTCTGGATTGAATTGGCTCCTTCCTGGTGATGAGTGGGGCTCAGTACCACTCCAGCTGGTATTAATAAAGGACTGGATTGAATTGACTCTTTCCTGGTGTGTGAGTGGGACTCAGTTCCTCTCCAGCTGGTATGAATAGAGGCCTGTATTGACTTGGCTCTTTCCTGGTGTGTGAGTGGGACTCAGTTCCTCTCCAGCTGGTATTAATAAAGGACTGGATTGAATTGGCTCTTTCCTGGTGTGTGTGGGGGACTCAGTTCCTCTCCAGCTGGTATGAATAGAGGCCTGGATTGAATAGACTCTTTACTGGTGTGTGAGTGGGGCTCAGTACCACTTCTGCTGGTATTTATAGAGGCCTGGATTGATATTTCTCTTACCTGGTGTGTGAGTGGGACTCATTTACACTCCAGCTGGTGTTAATAAGAGGTCTGGATTGAATTGACTCTTTACTGGTGAGTGAGTGGGACTCAGTACCACTCCAGCTGGTATTAATAGAGGTCTGGATTGAATTGGCTCCTTCCTGGTGAGTCAGTGGGACTCAGTACCACTCCAGCTGGTATTAATAGAGGGCTGGTTTAAATTGACTCTTTCTTGTGTGTGAGGGGGACTCGGTGCCACTCCAGTCACTATAGATAGAGCCCTGGATCGAAATGGCTCTTCCCTGGTGTGTGTGTGAGACTCAGTTCCACTCCAGCTGGTATTAATAGAGGTCTGGATTGATTTGGCTCTTTCCTGGTGTGTGAGTGGGACTCAGTCCCACTCCAGCTGGTATTTATCGAGTTGTGGATTGAATTGCCTCTTTCCTGGTGTGTGAGTGGGACTCAGTACCACTCCAGCTGGTATTAATAGAGGTCTGGATTGAATTGCCTCTCTCTTGGTGTGTGAGTGGGGCTCAGTACCACTCCAGCTGGTATTAAGAGATCTGGATTGAATTGCGTCTTTCCTGGTGTGTGAGTGGGACTCAGTACCTCACCAGCTGGTATTAATAGAGGTCTGGATTGAATTGGCTCTTTCCTGGTGTGTGAGTGTGACTCAGTACCACTCCAGCTGGTATTCATAGAGGTCTGGATTGAATTGGCTCTTTCCTGGTGTGTGAGTGGGGCTCAGTACCACTCCAGCTGGTATTAATTGAGGCCTGGAAAGAATTGCCTCTTTCCTGGTGTGTGAGTGGGACTCAGTACCACTCCAGCTGGTGTTCATGGAGGTTTCGATTGAATTGGCTCTTTCATGGTGTGTGAGTGGGCCTCAGTACCATTCCAGCTGGTATTAATAGAGGCCTGGATTGAACTGGCTCTTTCTGTGTTTGTGAGTGGGACTCAGTACCACTCCAGCTGATATTAATAGAGGTCTGGATTGAATTGGCTCTTTCCTGGTGTGTGAGTGGGACTCAGTACCACTCCAGCTGGTATTAATAGAGGCCTGAATTGAATTGGCTCTTTCCTGGTTTGAGAGTGGGACTCAGTACCACTCCAGCTGGTATTAATAGAGGCCTGGATTGAATTGGCTCTTTCCTGGTTTGAGAGTGGGACTCAGTACCACTCCAGCTGGTGTTAATAGAGACCTGGTTTGAATTGACTCTTTCCTGGTATGTGAGTGGGACTCAGGTCCACTCCAGCTGGTATTTATCGAGGTGTGGATTGAATTGCCTCTTTACTGGTGAGTGAGTGGGACTCAGTACCACTCCAGCTGGTATTAATAGAGATCTAGATTGACTTGGCTCTTTCCTGATGTGTGAGTGGGACTCAGTCCCACTCCAGCTGGTATTTATCGAGGTGTGGATTGAATTGCCTCTTTACTGGTGAGTGAGTGGGACTCAGTACCACTCCAGCTGGTATTAATAGAGGTCTGGATTGACTTGGCTCTTTCCTGATGTGTGAGTGGGACTCAGTTCCACTCCAGCTGGTATGAATAGAGGCCTGGATTGACTTGGCTCTTTCCTGGTGCGTCACTGGGGCTCAGAACCACTCCAGCTAGTATTAATAGATGCCTGGATTGAATTGACTCTTTCCTGATGTGTGAGTGGGACTCAGTTCCACTCCAGCTGGTATTAATAGATGCCTGTGTTGAATAGACTCTTTCCTGGTGAGTGAGTGGGACTCAGTCCCACTCCAGCTGGTATTAATAGAGGTCTGGATTGAATTGGCTCTTCCCTGGTGTGTGAGTGGGGCTCAGTACCACTCCAGCTGGTATTAATAGAGCTATGGATTGAATTGGCTCTTCCCTGGTGTGTGAGTGGGGCTCAGTACCACTCCAGCTGGTATTAAGATGTCTGGATTGAATTGACTCTTTCCTGGTGTGTGAGTGGGACTCAGTACCACTCCAGCTGGTGTTAAGAGAGGTCTGGATTGAATTGACTCTTTCCTGGTGTGTGAGTGGGGATCAGTACCTCTCCAGCTGGTATTAATAGAGGTCTGGATTGATTTGGCTCTTTCCTGGTGCGTGAGGGACTCAGTACCACTTCAGCTGGTATTTATAGAGGCCTGGATTGAAATGGCTCCTTCCTGGTGCGTGACTGGGACTCAGTACCACTTCAGCTGGTATTTATAGAGGCCTGGATTGAATTGGCTCTTTCCTGGTGCGTGAGTGAGACTCAGTACCACTCCAGCTGGTATTAATAGAGACCTGGATTTAATTGCCTCTTTCCTGGTGTGTCAGTGGGTCTCGGTACCACTCCAGCTGGTATTAATAGAGGTCTGGATTGAATTGGCTCTTTCCTGGTGTGTGAGTGGGGCTCAGTACCACTTCAGCTGGTATTTATAGAGGCCTGGATTGAATTGGCTCTTTACTGGTGAGTGAGTGGGGCTCAGTACCACTCCAGCTGGTGTTAATAGAGGTCTGGATTGAATTGACTCTTTCCTGGTGTGTGAGTGGGGATCAGTACCACTCCAGCTGGTGTTAAGAGAGGTCTGGATTGAATTGACTCTTTCCTGGTGTGTGAGTGGGGATCAGTACCTCTCCAGCTGGTATTAATAGATGTCTGGATTGAATTGCCTCTTTCCTGGTGTGTGAGTGGGACACGGTAACACTCCAGCTGGTGTTAATAGAGACCTGGTTTGAATTGACTCTTTCCACGTGTGTGAGTGGGACTCAGTACCACTCCAGCTGGTATTAATAGAGGACTGGATTGACTTGGATCTTTCCTGGTGTGTGACTGGGGCTCAGAACCACTCCAGCTGGTATTAATATAGGTGTGGATTGAATTGCCTCTTTCCTGGTGTGTGAGTGGGACTCAGTACCACTCCAGCTGGTATTAATAGATGCCTGGATTGAATTGCCTCTTTCCTGGTGTGTGTGTGGGACTCAGTACCACTCCAGCTGGTATTAATAGAGGTGTGGATTGAATTGCCTCTTTCCTGGTGTGTGAGTGGGACTCAGTACCACTCCAGCTGGTATTAATAGAGGTGTGGATTGAATTGGCTCTTTCCTGGTGTGTGAGTGGGGCTCAGTACCACTCCAGCTGGTATTAATAGAGGTCTGGATTGAATTGGCTCTTTCCTGGTGTGTGAGTGGGGCTCAGTAACACTCCAGCTGGTATTCATTGAGACCGGGATTGAATTGCCTCTTAGCTGATGTTTGAATGGGACTCAGTACCACTCCTGCTGGTATTAATGGAGGCCTGGATTGAATTGACTATTTCCTGGTGTGTGAGTGGGACTCAGTACCACTCCAGCTGGTATTTATAGAGGGCTGGATTGAATTGGCTCTTTCCTGGTGATTGAGTGGGACTCAGTCCCACTCCAGCTGGTATTAATAGAGGTCTGGATTGAATTGACTCTTTCCTGGTGATTGAGTGGGACTCAGTCCCACTCCAGCTGGTATTAATAGAGGTCTGGATTGAATTGGCTCTTCCCTGGTGTGTGAGTGGGGCTCAGTACCTCTCCAGCTGGTATTAATAGAGACCTGGTTTGATTTGCCTCTTTCCTGGTGTGTGAGTGGGACTCAGTTCCACTCCAGCTGGTATTAATAGAGGCCTGGTTTGTATTGACTCTTTCCTGGTGTGTGAATGGGACTCAGTTCCACTCCAGCTGGTATTAATAGAGACCTGGTTTGATTTGCCTCTTTCCTGGTGTGTGAGTGGGACTCAGGTCCACTCCAGCTGGTATTAATAGAAGTCTGGATTGAATTGACTCTTTCCTGGTGTGTGAGTGGGACTCAGTACCACTCCAGCTGGTATTAATAGAGGCCTGGATTGAATTTGCTCTTTCCTGGTGCGTGACAGGGGCTCTGTACCACTCCAGCTGGTATTAATAGAGGCCTGGTTAGAATTGACTCATTCCTGGTGTGTGAGTGGGACTCAGTTCCACTCCAGCTGGCATCAAAAGAGGCCTGATTTGAATTGCCTCTTTCCTGGTGTGTGAGTGGGACTCAGTACCACTCCAGCTGGTATTAATAGAGGCCTGGTTGAATTGACTCTTTCCTGGTGAGTGAGTGGGGCTCAGTACCACTCCAGCTGGTATTAAGAGGTCTGGATAGAATTGGCTCTTTCCTGGTGTGTGAGTGGGGCTCAGTCCCACTCCAGCTGGTATTAAGAGGTCTGGATTGAATTGGCTCTTTCCTGGTGTGTGAGTGGGACTCAGTACCACTCCAGCTTGTGTTAATAGAGGTCTGGATTGAATTGGCTCCTTCCTGGTGAGTGAGTGGGGCTCAGTCCCACTCCAGCTGGTATTAAGAGGTCTGGATTGAATTGGCTCTTTCCTGGTGTGTGAGTGGGACTCAGGTCCACTCCAGCTGGTATTAATAGAGGCCTGGTTTGAATTGACTCTTTCCTGGTGTGTGAGTTGGACTCAGTACCTCTCCAGCTGGTATTAATAGAAGCCTGGTTTGAATTGACTCTTTCCTGGTATGTGAGTGGGATTCAGTGCCACTCCAGCTGGTATTAATAGAGATAAGGATTGAATTGCCTCTTTCCTGGTGTGTGAGTGGGACTCAGTGCCACTCCAGCTGGTATTAATAGAGGTCTGCATTGATTTGGCGCTTTCCTGGTGTTTGAGTGGGACTCAGTACCACACCAGCTTGTACTCATAGAGGTCTGGATTGAATTGGCTCTTTCCCGGTGAGTGAGTGGGGCTCAGTACCACTCCAGCTGTTATTAATAGACTGGATTGAATTGGCTCCATCCTGGTGTTTGACTGGGGCTCAGTACCACTCCAGCTGGTATTAATAGAGGTCTGGATTGAATTGGCTCCTTCCTGGTGAGTGAGTGGGGCTCAGTACCACTCCAGCTGGTATTAATAGAGGTCTGGATTGAATTGTTTCCATCCTGGTGAGTGAGTGGGGCTCAGTATCACTCCAGCTGGTATTAATGGAGGTCTGGATTGAATTGGTTCCATCCTGGTGAGTGAGTGGGGCTCAGTACCACTGCAGCTGGTATTATTAGAGGTCTGGATTGAATTGGCTCTTTCCTGGTGTGTGAGTGGGACTCAGTACCACTCCAGCTGGTATTAATAGAGGTCTGGATTGAATTGGCTCTTTCCTGGTGAGTAAGTGGGGCTCAGTACCACTCCAGCTGGTATTAATAGAGGCCTGGATTGACTTGGCTCTTTTCTGGTGAGTGAGTGGGGCTCAGTACCACTCCAGCTGTTATTAATAGAGGCCTGGATTGACTTGGCTCTTTCCTGGTGCGTGACTGGGGCTCAGTACCACTCCAGCTGGTATTAATTGAGGCCTGGATTGAATTGGCTCTTTTCTGGTGAGTAGGTGGGGCTCAGTACCACTCCAGCTGGTATTAATAGAGGCCTGGATTGAATTGGCTCTTTCCTGGTGAGTAAGTGGGGCTCAGTACCACTCCAGCTGGTATTAATAGAGGCCTGGATTGACTTGGCTCTTTCCTGGTGTGTGAGTGGGGCTCAGTACCACTCCAGCTGGTATTAATAGAGGCCTGGATTGACTTGGCTCTTTCCTGGTGCGTGACTGGGGCTCAGTACCACTCCAGCTGGTATTAATAGAGGCCTGGATTGAATTGGCTCTTTCCTGGTGAGTAAGTGGGGGTCAGTACCACTCCAGCTGGTATTAATAGAGGCCTGGATTGACTTGGATCTTTCCTGGTGAGTGAGTGGTGCTCAGTACCACTCCAGCTGGTATTAATTGAGGCCTGGATTGAATTGGCTCTTTCCTGGTGAGTAAGTGGGGCTCAGTACCACTCCAGCTGGTATTAATAGAGGCCTGGATTGAATTGGCTCTTTCCTGGTGAGTAAGTGGGGCTCAGTACCACTCCAGCTGGTATTAATAGAGGTCTGGATTGAATTGGCTCTTTCCTGGTGTGTGAGTGGGACTCAGTACCACTCCAGCTGGTATTAATAGAGGTCTGGATTGTCTTGGCTCTTTCCTGGTGCGTGACTGGGGCTCAGTACCACTCCAGCTGGTATTAATTGAGGCCTGGATTGAATTGGCTCTTTCCTGTTGAGTAAGTGGGGCTCAGTACCACTCCAGCTGGTATTAATAGAGGCCAGGATTGACTTGGATCTTTCCTGGTGAGTGAGTGGTGCTCAGTACCACTCCAGCTGGTATTAATTGAGGCCTGGATTGAATTGGCTCTTTCCTGGTGAGTCAGTGAGACTCAGTCCCACTCCAGCTGGTATTTATCGAGCTGTGGATTGAATTGACTCTTTCCTGGTGTTTGAGGTGGACTCAGTACCACTCCAGCTGGTATTAATAGAGGTCTGGATTGAATTGACTCTTTCCTGCTGTGTGAGTGGGGATCAGCACCACTCCAGCTGGTATTAATAGAGAGCTTGATTGAATTGCCTCTTTCCTGGCGTGTGATTCGGACTCAGTACCACTCCAGCTGGTTTTTATCGACGCCTGGATTGAATTGGCTCTTTCCTGGTGTGTGAGTGGGACTCAGTCCCACTCCAGCTGGTATTAATAGAGGTCTGGATTGAATTGGCTCTTTCCTGGTGTGTGAGTGGGACTCAGTCCCACTCCAGCTGGTATTAATAGAGGTCTGAATTGAGTTGACTCTTTCCTGGTGTGTGAGTGGGGCTCAGTACCACTCCAGCTGTTATTAATATAGGCCTGGATTGAATTGGCTCTTTCCTGGTGTGTGAGTGGGCCTCAGTGCCACGCCAGCTGGTATTAATAAAAGCCTTGCTTGAGTTGGCTTTCTGCTAGTGTGACTTGTGACCCAATTCCACTCCAGCTGATATTAATAGAAACCTGGTTTGAATTGGCTTTTTCCTGGTGTGTTTGTGGGACTCAGTACCACTCCAGCTGGTATTATTAGAGGCCTGGATTGAATTGGCTCTTTCCTGGTGTTTCAGTGGACTCAGTACCACTCCAGCTGGTATTAGTGGAGACCTGTATTGATTTAGCTCTTCCCTGGTGTGTGAGAGGGACTCAGTACCACTCCAGCTGGTATTAATAGGGGCCCGGATTGAATTGGATCTTTCCTGGTGTGTGAGTGGGACTCAGTACCACTCCAGCTGGTGTTAATAGAGACCTGGATTGAATTGGCTCTTTCCTGGATTGTGAATGAGACTGAGTCCCACTCCAGCTGGTATTAGTGGAGACCTGTATTGATTTAGCTCTTCCCTGGTGTGTGAGAGGGACTCAGTACCACTCCAGCTGGTATTAATAGGGGCCCGGATTGAATTGGCTCTTCCCTGGTGTGTGTGTGGGACTCAGTACCACTCCAGCTGTTATTAATAGAGGCCTGGATTGAATTGGCTCTTTCCTGGTGTGTGAGTGGGACTCAGTACCACTCCAGCTGGTGTTAATAGAGGACTGGATTGAATTGGCTCTTTCCTGGTGTGTGAGTGGTGCTCAGTACCACTCCAGCTGGTATCAATAGAGGCCTGGATTGAATTGGCTCTTTCCTGGTGTGTGAGTGGGACTCAGTACCACTCCAGCTGGTGTTAATAGAGGTCTGGATTGTATTTGCTCCATCCTGGTGTGTGAGTGGGGCTCAGTACCACTCCAGCTGGTATTAATAGAGGTCTGGATTGAATTGGCTCCATCCTGGTGAGTGAGTGGGGCTCAGTACCACTGCAGCTGGTATTAATAGAGGTCCGGATTGAATTGGCTCTTTCCTGGTGAGTGAGTGGGGCTCAGTCCCACTCCAGCTGGTATTAATATAGGTCTGGATTGAGTTGGCTCTTTCCTGGTGTGTGAGTGGGACTCAGTACCACTCCAGAGGGTATTTATCAAGGCCTGGTTTGAATTGACTCTTTCCTGGTGTGTGAGTGGGACTCAGTACCACTCCAGCTGGTATTAATAGAGGTCTGGATTGAATTGGCTCCATCCTGGTGTGTGAGTGGGGCTCAGTACCACTCCAGCTGGTATTTATCGAGGCCTGGTTTGAATTGACTCTTTCCTGGTGTGTGAGTGGGACTCAGTACCACTCCAGCTGTTATTAAAAGAGGTCTGGATTGAATTGACTCTTTCCTGGTGTGTGAGTGGGACTCAGTACCACTCCAGCTGGCATTAATAGAGGCCTGGACAGAATTGCCTCTTTCCTGGTGTGTGAGTGGGGCTCAGTACCTCACCAGCTGGTATTAATAGAGGTCTGGATTGAATTGGCTCTTTCCTGGTGTGTGAGTGTGACTCAGTACCACTCCAGCTGGTATTCATAGAGGTCTGGATTGAACTGGCTCTTTCTGTGTTTGTGAGTGGGACTCAGTACCACTTCAGCTGGTATTTATAGAGGCCTGGATTGAATTGGCTCTTTACTGGTGAGTGAGTGGGGCTCAGTACCACTCCAGCTGGTGTTAATAGAGGTCTGGATTGAATTGACTCTTTCCTGGTGTGTGAGTGGGGATCAGTACCACTCCAGCTGGTGTTAAGAGAGGTCTGGATTGAATTGACTCTTTCCTGGTGTGTGAGTGGGGATCAGTACCTCTCCAGCTGGTATTAATAGAGGTCTGGATTGAATTGCCTCTTTCCTGGTGTGTGAGTGGGACTAAAAACACTCCAGCTGGTATGAATAGAGGTCTGGATTGAATTGCCTCTTTCCTGGTGTGTGAGTGGGACTCGTAAACACTCCAGCTGGTGTTAATAGAGACCTGGTTTGAATTGACTCTTTCCACGTGTGTGAGTGGGACTCAGTACCTCTCCAGCTGGTATTAATAGAGGACTGGATTGACTTGGATCTTTCCTGGTGTGTGACTGGGGCTCAGAACCACTCCAGCTGGTATTAATAGAGGTGTGGATTGAATTGCCTCTTTCCTGGTGTGTGAGTGGGACTCAGTACCACTCCAGCTGGTATTAATAGATGCCTGGATTGAATTGCCTCTTTCCTGGTGTGTGTGTGGGACTCAGTACCACTCCAGCTGGTATTAATAGAGGTGTGGATTGAATTGCCTCTTTCCTGGTGTGTGAGTGGGACTCAGTACCACTCCAGCTGGTATTAATAGAGGTGTGGATTGAATTGGCTCTTTCCTGGTGTGTAAGTGGGGCTCAGTACCACTCCAGCTGGTATTAATAGAGGTCTGGATTGAATTGGCTCTTTCCTGGTGTGTGAGTGGGGCTCAGTAACACTCCAGCTGGTATTCATTGAGACCGGGATTGAATTGCCTCTTAGCTGGTGTGTGAATGGGACTCAGTACCACTCCTGCTGGTATTAATGGAGGCCTGGATTGAATTGACTCTTTCCTGGTGTGTGAGTGGGACTCAGTACCACTCCAGCTGGTATTAATAGAGGCCTGGATTGAATTGGCTCTTTCCTGGTGAGTAAGTGGGGCTCAGTACCACTCCAGCTGGTATTAAGATGTCTGGATTGAATTGGCTCTTTCCTGGTGTGTGAGTGGGGCTCAGTCCCAATCCAGATGGTATTTATCGAGGTGTGGATTGAATTGCCTCAATCCTGGTGTGTGAGTGGGACTCAGTACCACTTCAGCTGGTATTAATAGAGGCCTGGATTGAATTGCCTCTTTCCTGGTGTGTGAGTGGGGCTCAGTACCACAACAGCTTGGATTAATAGAGGTCTGGATTGAATTGGTTCTTTCCTGGTGTGTGAGTGGGTCTCAGTACCACTCCAGCTGGTATGAATAGAGGTCTGGATTGAATTGCCTCTTTCCTGGTGTGTGAGTGGGACTCGTAAACACTCCAGCTGGTGTTAATAGAGACCTGGTTTGAATTGACTCTTTCCACGTGTGTGAGTGGGACTCAGTACCTCTCCAGCTGGTATTAATAGAGGACTGGATTGACTTGGATCTTTCCTGGTGTGTGACTGGGGCTCAGAACCACTCCAGCTGGTATTAATAGAGGTGTGGATTGAATTGCCTCTTTCCTGGTGTGTGAGTGGGACTCAGTACCACTCCAGCTGGTATTAATAGATGCCTGGATTGAATTGCCTCTTTCCTGGTGTGTGTGTGGGACTCAGTACCACTCCAGCTGTTATTAATAGAAGCCTGGATTGAATTGGCTCTTTCCTGGTGTGTGAGTGGGGCTCAGTACCACTCCAGCTGTTATTAATAGAAGCCTGGATTGAATTGGCTCTTTCCTGGTGTGTGAGTGGGACTCGGTAACACTCCAGCTGGTATTCATTGAGACCGGGATTGAATTGCCTCTTAGCTGGTGTGTGAATGGGACTCAGTACCACTCCTGCTGGTATTAATGGAGGCCTGGATTGAATTGACTCTTTCCTGGTGTGTGAATGGGACTCAGTACCACTCCAGCTGGTATTCATAGAGGTCTGGATTGAATTGGCTCCATCCTGGTGAGTGAGTGGGGCTCAGTACCACTCCAGCTGGTATTAATAGAGGCCTGGATTGAATTGACTCTTTCCTGGTGAGTGAGTGGGACTCAGTGCCACTCCAGCTGTTATTAAAAGAGGTCTGGATTGAATTGACTATTTCCTGGTGTGTGAATGGGACTCAGGTCCACTCCAGCTGGTATTAATCGAGGCCTGTTTTGAATTGACACTATCCTGGTGAGTGAGTGGGGCTCAGGTCCACTCCAGCTGGTATTAATAGAGGACTGGATTGAATTGACTCTTTCCTGGTATGTGAGTGGGACTCAGTACCACTCCAGCTGGTATTAATATAGGTCTGGATTGAATTGACTCTTTCCTGGTATGTGAGTGGGACTCAGTACCTCTCCAGCTGGTATTAATAGAGGTCTGGATTGAATTGGCTCTTCCCTGATGTGTGAGTGGGACTCAGTACCACTCCAGCTGGTATTTATAGAGGGCTGGATTGAATTGGCTCTTTCCTGGTGTGTGAGTGGGGCTCAGTACCTCTCCAGCTGGTGTTTATAAGAGGTCTGGATTGAATTGACTCTTTCCTGGTGATTGAGTGGGACTCAGTCCCACTCCAGCTGGTATTAATAGAGGTCTGGATTGAATTGGCTCTTCCCTGGAGTGTGAGTCGGACTCAGTTCCACTCCATCTGGTATTAATAGAGACCTGGTTTGAATTGACTCTTTCCTGGTGTGTGAGTGGGGCTCAGTACCTCTCCAGCTGGTATTAATAGAGACCTGGTTTGATTTGCCTCTTTCCTGGTGTGTGAGTGGGACTCAGTTCCACTCCAGCTGGTATTAATAGAGGCCTGGTTTGAATTGACTCTTTCCTGGTGTGTGAATGGGCTCAGTTCCACTCCAGCTGGTATTAATAGACACCTGGTTTGATTTGCCTCTTTCCTGGTGTGTGAGTGGGACTCAGGTCCACTCCAGCTGGTATTAATAGAAGTCTGGATTGAATTGACTCTTTCCTGGTGTGTGAGTGGGACTCAGTACCACTCCAGCTGGTATTAATGGAGGCCTGGATTGAATTTGCTCTTTCCTGGTGCGTGACAGGGGCTCAGTACCACTCCAGCTGGTATTAATAGAGGCCTGGTTAGAATTGACTCATTCCTGGTGTGTGAGTGGGACTCAGTTCCACTCCAGCTGGTATCAAAAGAGACCTGGTTTGAATTGCCTCTTTCCTGGTGTGTGAGTGGGACTCAGTACCACTCCAGCTGGTATTAATAGAGGCCTGGTTGAATTGACTCTTTCCTGGTGAGTGAGTGGGACTCAGTACCACTCCAGCTGGTATTAAGAGGTCTGGATTGAATTGGCTCTTTCCTGGTGTGTGAGTGGGACTCAGGTCCACTCCAGCTGGTATTAATAGAGGCCTGGTTTGAATTGACTCTTTCCTGGTGTGTGAATGGGACGCAGTTCCACTCCAGCTGGTATTAATAGAGATAAGAATTGAATTGCCTCTTTCCTGGTGTGTGAGTGGGACTCAGTACCTCTCCAGCTGGTATTAATAGAAGCCTGGTTTGAATTGACTCTTTCCTGGTATGTGAGTGGGACTCAGTGCCACTCCAGCTGGTATTAATAGAGATAAGGATTGAATTGCCTCTTTCCTGGTGTGTGAGTGGGACTCAGTGCCACTCCAGCTGGTATTAATAGAGGTCTGCATTGATTTGGCGCTTTCCTGGTGTTTGAGTGGGACTCAGTACCACACCAGCTTGTACTCATAGAGGTCTGGATTGAATTGGCTCTTTCCCGGTGAGTGAGTGGGGCTCAGTACCACTCCAGCTGTTATTAATAGACTGGATTGAATTGGCTCCATCCTGGTGTTTGACTGGGGCTCAGTACCACTCCAGCTGGTATTAATAGCGGTCTGGATTGAATTGGCTCCTTCCTGGTGAGTGAGTGGGGCTCAGTACCACTCCAGCTGGTATTAATAGAGGTCTGGATTGAATTGGTTCCATCCTGGTGAGTGAGTGGGGCTCAGTATCACTCCAGCTGGTATTAATAGAGGTCTGGATTGAATTGGTTCCATCCTGGTGAGTGAGTGGGGCTCAGTATCACTCCAGCCGGTATTAATAGAGGTCTGGATTGAATTGGCTCCATCCTGGTGAGTGAGTGGGGCTCAGTACCACTGCAGCTGGTATTATTAGAGGTCTGGATTGAATTGGCTCTTTCCTGGTGAGTGAGTGGGGCTCAGTACCACTGCAGCTGGTATTAATAGAGGCCTGGATTGACTTGGCTCTTTCCTGGTGTGTGAGTGGGACTCAGTACCACTCCAGCTGGTATTAATAGAGGTCTGGATTGAATTGGCTCTTTCCTGGTGAGTAAGTGGGGCTCAGTACCACTCCAGCTGGTATTAATAGAGGCCTGGATTGACTTGGCTCTTTTCTGGTGAGTGAGTGGGGCTCAGTACCACTCCAGCTGGTATTAATAGAGGCCTGGATTGACTTGGCTCTTTCCTGGTGCGTGACTGGGGCTCAGTACCACTCCAGCTGGTATTAATTGAGGCCTGGATTGAATTGGCTCTTTTCTGGTGAGTAAGTGGGGCTCAGTACCACTCCAGCTGGTATTAATAGAGGCCTGGATTGAATTGGCTCTTTCCTGGTGAGTAAGTGGGGCTCAGTACCACTCCAGCTGGTATTAATAGAGGCCTGGATTGACTTGGCTCTTTCCTGGTGAGTAAGTGGGGCTCAGTACCACTCCAGCTGGTATTAATAGAGGCCTGGATTGACTTGGCTCTTTCCTGGTGAGTGAGTGGGGCTCAGTACCACTCCAGCTGGTATTAATAGATGACTGGATTGAATTGACTCTTTCCTGGTATGTGAGTGGGACTCAGTACCACTCCAGCTGGTATTAATAGAGGTCTGGATTGAATTGACTCTTTCCTGGTATGTGAGTGGGACTCAGTACCTCTCCAGCTGGTATCAATAGAGGTCTGGATTGATTTGGCTCTTTCCTGGTGTTTGAGTGGGACTCAGTAACACTCCAGCTGGTATTAATAGAGTTCTGGATTGAATTGGCTCTTTCCTGGTGTGTGAGTGGTGCTCAGTACCACTTCAGCTGGTATTTATAGAGGGCTGGATTGAATTGGCTCTTTCCTGGTGTGTGAGTGGGGCTCAGTACCTCTCCAGCTGGTGTTTATAAGAGGTCTGGATTGAATTGACTCTTTCCTGGTGATTGAGTGGGACTCAGTCCCACTCCAGCTGGTATTAATAGAGGTCTGGATTGAATTGGCTCTTCCCTTGTGTGTGAGTCGGACTCAGTTCCACTCCATCTGGTATTAATAGAGACCTGGTTTGAATTGCCTCTTTGCTGGTGTGTGAGTGGGGCTCAGTACCTCTCCAGCTGGTATTAATAGAGACCTGGTTTGATTTGCCTCTTTCCTGGTGTGTGAGTGGGACTCAGTTCCACTGCAGCTGGTATTAATAGAGGCCTGGTTTGAATTGACTCTTTCCTGGTGTGTGAATGGGACTCAGTTCCACTCCAGCTGGTATTAATAGAGACCTGGTTTGATTTGCCTCTTTCCTGGTGTGTGAGTGGGACTCAGGTCCACTCCAGCTGGTATTAATAGAAGTCTGGATTGAATTGACTCTTTCCTGGTGTGTGAGTGGGACTCAGTACCACTCCAGCTGGTATTAATGGAGGCCTGGATTGAATTTGCTCTTTCCTGGTGCGTGACAGGGGCTCAGTACCACTCCAGCTGGTATTAATAGAGGCCTGGTTAGAATTGACTCATTCCTGGTGTGTGAGTGGGACTCAGTTTCACTCCAGCTGGTATCAAAAGAGGCCTGGTTTGAATTGCCTCTTTCCTGGTGTGTGAGTGGGACTCAGTACCACTCCAGCTGGTATTAATAGAGGCCTGGTTGAATTGACTCTTTCCTGGTGAGTGAGTGGGACTCAGTTCCACTCCAGCTGGTATTAATAGAGGCCTGGTTTGAATTGACTCTTTCCTGGTGTGTGAATGGGACGCAGTTCCACTCCAGCTGGTATTAATAGAGATAAGAATTGAATTGCCTCTTTCCTGGTGTGTGAGTGGGACTCAGTACCTCTCCAGCTGGTATTAATAGAAGCCTGGTTTGAATTGACTCTTTCCTGGTATGTGAGTGGGACTCAGTGCCACTCCAGCTGGTATTAATAGAGATAAGGATTGAATTGCCTCTTTCCTGGTGTGTGAGTGGGACTCAGTGCCACTCCAGCTGGTATTAATAGAGGTCTGCATTGATTTGGCGCTTTCCTGGTGTTTGAGTGGGACTCAGTACCACACCAGCTTGTACTCATAGAGGTCTGGATTGAATTGGCTCTTTCCCGGTGAGTGAGTGGGGCTCAGTACCACTCCAGCTGGTATTAATAGACTGGATTGAATTGGCTCCATCCTGGTGTTTGACTGGGGCTCAGTACCACTCCAGCTGGTATTAATAGAGGTCTGGATTGAATTGGCTCCTTCCTGGTGAGTGAGTGGGGCTCAGTACCACTCCAGCTGGTATTAATAGAGGTCTGGATTGAATTGGTTCCATCCTGGTGAGTGAGTGGGGCTCAGTATCACTCCAGCTGGTATTAATAGAGGTCTGGATTGAATTGGTTCCATCCTGGTGAGTGAGTGGGTCTCAGTATCACTCCAGCTGGTATTAATAGAGGTCTGGATTGAATTGGCTCCATCCTGGTGTGTGAGTGGGACTCAGTACCACTCCAGCTGGTATTAATAGAGGTCTGGATTGAATTGGCTCTTTTCTGGTGAGTGAGTGGGGCTCAGTACCACTCCAGCTGGTATTAATAGAGGTCTGGATTGAATTGGCTCTTTCCCGGTGAGTGAGTGGGGCTCAGTACCACTCCAGCTGTTATTAATAGACTGGATTGAATTGGCTCCATCCTGGTGTTTGACTGGGGCTCAGTACCACTCCAGCTGGTATTAATAGAGGTCTGGATTGAATTGGCTCCTTCCTGGTGAGTGAGTGGGGCTCAGTACCACTCCAGCTGGTATTAATAGAGGTCTGGATTGAATTGGTTCCATCCTGGTGAGTGAGTGGGGCTCAGTATCACTCCAGCTGGTATTAATAGAGGTCTGGATTGAATTGGTTCCATCCTGGTGAGTGAGTGGGGCTCAGTATCACTCCAGCTGGTATTAATAGAGGTCTGGATTGAATTGGCTCCATCCTGGTGAGTGAGTGGGGCTCAGTACCACTGCAGCTGGTATTATTAGAGGTCTGGATTGAATTGGCTCTTTCCTGGTGTGTGAGTGGGACTCAGTACCACTCCAGCTGGTATTAATAGAGGTCTGGATTGAATTGGCTCTTTCCTGGTGAGTAAGTGGGGCTCAGTACCACTCCAGCTGGTATTAATAGAGGCCTGGATTGACTTGGCTCTTTTCTGGTGAGTTAGTGGGGCTCAGTACCACTCCAGCTGGTATTAATAGAGGCCTGGATTGACTTGGCTCTTTCCTGGTGCGTGACTGGGGCTCAGTACCACTCCAGCTGGTATTAATAGAGACCTGGATTGAATTGGCTCTTTCCTGGTGAGTCAGTGGGGCTCAGTACCACTCCAGCTGGTATTAATAGAGGCCTGGATTGACTTGGCCCTTTTCTGGTGAGTGAGTGGGGCTCAGTACCACTCCAGCTGGTATTAATAGAGGCCTGGATTGACTTGGCTCTTTTCTGGTGAGTGAGTGGGGCTCAGTACCACTCCAGCTGGTATTAATAGAGGCCTGGATTGACTTGGCTCTTTCCTGGTGCGTGACTGGGGCTCAGTACCACTCCAGCTGGTATTAATAGAGGCCTGGATTGACTTGGCTCTTTCCTGGTGAGTGAGTGGGGCTCAGTACCACTCCAGCTGGTATTAATAGATGACTGGATTGAATTGACTCTTTCCTGGTATGTGAGTGGGACTCAGTACCACTCCAGCTGGTATTAATAGAGGTCTGGATTGAATTGACTCTTTCCTGGTATGTGAGTGGGACTCAGTACCTCTCCAGCTGGTATCAATAGAGGTCTGGATTGATTTGGCTCTTTCCTGGTGTTTGAGTGGGACTCAGTAACACTCCAGCTGGTATTAATAGAGTTCTGGATTGAATTGGCTCTTTCCTGGTGTGTGAGTGGTGCTCAGTACCACTTCAGCTGGTATTTATAGAGGGCTGGATTGAATTGGCTCTTTCCTGGTGTGTGAGTGGGGCTCAGTACCTCTCCAGCTGGTGTTTATAAGAGGTCTGGATTGAATTGACTCTTTCCTGGTGATTGAGTGGGACTCAGTCCCACTCCAGCTGGTATTAATAGAGGTCTGGATTGAATTGGCTCTTCCCTGGTGTGTGAGTCGGACTCAGTTCCACTCCATCTGGTATTAATAGAGACCTGGTTTGAATTGCCTCTTTCCTGGTGTGTGAGTGGGGCTCAGTACCTCTCCAGCTGGTATTAATAGAGACCTGGTTTGATTTGCCTCTTTCCTGGTGTGTGAGTGGGACTCAGTTCCACTCCAGCTGGTATTAATAGAGGCCTGGTTTGAATTGACTCTTTCCTGGTGTGTGAATGGGACTCAGTTCCACTCCAGCTGGTATTAATAGAGACCTGGTTTGATTTGCCTCTTTCCTGGTGTGTGAGTGGGACTCAGGTCCACTCCAGCTGGTATTAATAGAAGTCTGGATTGAATTGACTCTTTCCTGGTGTGTGAGTGGGACTCAGTACCACTCCAGCTGGTATTAATGGAGGCCTGGATTGAATTTGCTCTTTCCTGGTGCGTGACAGGGGCTCAGTACCACTCCAGCTGGTATTAATAGAGGCCTGGTTAGAATTGACTCATTCCTGGTGTGTGAGTGGGACTCAGTTCCACTCCAGCTGGTATCAAAAGAGGCCTGGTTTGAATTGCCTCTTTCCTGGTGTGTGAGTGGGACTCAGTACCACTCCAGCTGGTATTAATAGAGGCCTGGTTGAATTGACTCTTTCCTGGTGAGTGAGTGGGACTCAGTACCACTCCAGCTGGTATTAAGAGGTCTGGATTGAATTGGCTCTTTCCTGGTGTGTGAGTGGGACTCAGGTCCACTCCAGCTGGTATTAATAGAGGCCTGGTTTGAATTGACTCTTTCCTGGTGTGTGAATGGGACGCAGTTCCACTCCAGCTGGTATTAATAGAGATAAGAATTGAATTGCCTCTTTCCTGGTGTGTGAGTGGGACTCAGTACCTCTCCAGCTGGTATTAATAGAAGCCTGGTTTGAATTGACTCTTTCCTGGTATGTGAGTGGGACTCAGTGCCACTCCAGCTGGTATTAATAGAGATAAGTATTGAATTGCCTCTTTCCTGGTGTGTGAGTGGGACTCAGTGCCACTCCAGCTGGTATTAATAGAGGTCTGCATTGATTTGGCGCTTTCCTGGTGTTTGAGTGGGACTCAGTACCACACCAGCTTGTACTCATAGAGGTCTGGATTGAATTGGCTCTTTCCCGGTGAGTGAGTGGGGCTCAGTACCACTCCAGCTGGTATTAATAGACTGGATTGAATTGGCTCCATCCTGGTGTTTGACTGGGGCTCAGTCCCACTCCAGCTGGTATTAATAGAGGTCTGGATTGAATTGGCTCCTTCCTGGTGAGTGAGTGGGGCTCAGTACCACTCCAGGTGGTATTAATAGAGGTCTGGATTGAATTGGTTCCATCCTGGTGAGTGAGTGGGGCTCAGTATCACTCCAGCTGGTATTAATAGAGGTCTGGATTGAATTGGTTCCATCCTGGTGAGTGAGTGGGTCTCAGTATCACTCCAGCTGGTATTAGTAGAGGTCTGGATTGAATTGGCTCCATCCTGGTGAGTGAGTGGGGCTCAGTACCACTGCAGCTGGTATTATTAGAGGTCTGGATTGAATTGGCTCTTTCCTGGTGTGTGAGTGGGACTCAGTACCACTCCAGCTGGTATTAATAGAGGTCTGGATTGAATTGGCTCTTTCCTGGTGAGTAAGTGGGGCTCAGTACCATTCCAGCTGGTATTAATGGAGGCCTGGATTGACTTGGCTCTTTTCTGGTGAGTGAGTGGGGCTCAGTACCACTCCAGCTGGTATTAATAGAGGCCTGGATTGACTTGGCTCTTTCCTGGGGCGTGACTGGGGCTCAGTACCACTCCAGCTGGTATTAATTGAGGCCTGGATTGAATTGGCTCTTTTCTGGTGAGTAAGTGGGGCTCAGTACCACTCCAGCTGGTATTAATAGAGGCCTGGATTGAATTGGCTCTTTCCTGGTGAGTAAGTGGGGCTCAGTACCACTCCAGCTGGTATTAATAGAGGCCTGGATTGACTTGGATTTTTCCTGGTGAGTGAGTGGTGCTCAGTACCACTCCAGCTGGTATTAATTGAGGCCTGGATTGAATTGGCTCTTTCCTGGTGAGTAAGTGGGGCTCAGTACCACTCCAGCTGGTATTAATAGAGGTCTGGATTGACTTGGCTCTTTCCTGGTGCGTGACTGGGGCTCAGTACCACTCCAGCTGGTATTAATTGAGGCCTGGATTGAATTGGCTCTTTCGTGGTGAGTAAGTGGGGCTCAGTACCACTCCAGCTGGTATTAATTGAGGCCTGGATTGAATTGGCTCTTTCGTGGTGAGTAAGTGGGGCTCAGTACCACTCCAGCTGGTATTAATAGAGGCCTGGATTGACTTGGCTCTTTCCTGGTGCGTGACTGGGGCTCAGTACCACTCCAGCTGGTATTAATTGAGGCCTGGATTGAATTGGCTCTTTTCTGGTGAGTAAGTGGGGCTCAGTACCACTCCAGCTGGTATTAATAGAGGCCTGGATTGAATTGGCTCTTTCCTGGTGAGTAAGTGGGGCTCAGTACCACTCCAGCTGGTATTAATAGAGGCCTGGATTGACTTGGCTCTTTCCTGGTGAGTGAGTGGGGCTCAGTACCACTCCAGCTGGTATTAATAGATGACTGGATTGAATTGACTCTTTCCTGGTATGTGAGTGGGACTCAGTACCACTCCAGCTGGTATTAATAGAGGTCTGGATTGAATTGACTCTTTCCTGGTATGTGAGTGGGACTCAGTACCTCTCCAGCTGGTATCAATAGAGGTCTGGATTGATTTGGCTCTTTCCTGGTGTTTGAGTGGGACTCAGTAACACTCCAGCTGGTATTAATAGAGTTCTGGATTGAATTGGCTCTTTCCTGGTGTGTGAGTGGTGCTCAGTACCACTTCAGCTGGTATTTATAGAGGGCTGGATTGAATTGGCTCTTTCCTGGTGTGTGAGTGGGGCTCAGTACCTCTCCAGCTGGTGTTTATAAGAGGTCTGGATTGAATTGACTCTTTCCTGGTGATTGAGTGGGACTCAGTCCCACTCCAGCTGGTATTAATAGAGGTCTGGATTGAATTGGCTCTTCCCTTGTGTGTGAGTCGGACTCAGTTCCACTCCATCTGGTATTAATAGAGACCTGGTTTGAATTGCCTCTTTGCTGGTGTGTGAGTGGGGCTCAGTACCTCTCCAGCTGGTAGTAATAGAGACCTGGTTTGATTTGCCTCTTTCCTGGTGTGTGAGTGGGACTCAGTTCCACTGCAGCTGGTATTAATAGAGGCCTGGTTTGAATTGACTCTTTCCTGGTGTGTGAATGGGACTCAGTTCCACTCCAGCTGGTATTAATAGAGACCTGGTTTGATTTGCCTCTTTCCTGGTGTGTGAGTGGGACTCAGGTCCACTCCAGCTGCTATTAATAGAAGTCTGGATTGAATTGACTCTTTCCTGGTGTGTGAGTGGGACTCAGTACCACTCCAGCTGGTATTAATGGAGGCCTGGATTGAATTTGCTCTTTCCTGGTGCGTGACAGGGGCTCAGTACCACTCCAGCTGGTATTAATAGAGGCCTGGTTAGAATTGACTCATTCCTGGTGTGTGAGTGGGACTCAGTTTCACTCCAGCTGGTATCAAAAGAGGCCTGGTTTGAATTGCCTCTTTCCTGGTGTGTGAGTGGGACTCAGTACCACTCCAGCTGGTATTAATAGAGGCCTGGTTGAATTGACTCTTTCCTGGTGAGTGAGTGGGACTCAGTTCCACTCCAGCTGGTATTAATAGAGGCCTGGTTTGAATTGACTCTTTCCTGGTGTGTGAATGGGACGCAGTTCCACTCCAGCTGGTATTAATAGAGATAAGAATTGAATTGCCTCTTTCCTGGTGTGTGAGTGGGACTCAGTACCTCTCCAGCTGGTATTAATAGAAGCCTGGTTTGAATTGACTCTTTCCTGGTATGTGAGTGGGACTCAGTGCCACTCCAGCTGGTATTAATAGAGATAAGGATTGAATTGCCTCTTTCCTGGTGTGTGAGTGGGACTCAGTGCCACTCCAGCTGGTATTAATAGAGGTCTGCATTGATTTGGCGCTTTCCTGGTGTTTGAGTGGGACTCAGTACCACACCAGCTTGTACTCATAGAGGTCTGGATTGAATTGGCTCTTTCCCGGTGAGTGAGTGGGGCTCAGTACCACTCCAGCTGGTATTAATAGACTGGATTGAATTGGCTCCATCCTGGTGTTTGACTGGGGCTCAGTACCACTCCAGCTGGTATTAATAGAGGTCTGGATTGAATTGGCTCCTTCCTGGTGAGTGAGTGGGGCTCAGTACCACTCCAGCTGGTATTAATAGAGGTCTGGATTGAATTGGTTCCATCCTGGTGAGTGAGTGGGGCTCAGTATCACTCCAGCTGGTATTAATAGAGGTCTGGATTGAATTGGTTCCATCCTGGTGAGTGAGTGGGTCTCAGTATCACTCCAGCTGGTATTAATAGAGGTCTGGATTGAATTGGCTCCATCCTGGTGTGTGAGTGGGACTCAGTACCACTCCAGCTGGTATTAATAGAGGTCTGGATTGAATTGGCTCTTTTCTGGTGAGTGAGTGGGGCTCAGTACCACTCCAGCTGGTATTAATAGAGGTCTGGATTGAATTGGCTCTTTCCCGGTGAGTGAGTGGGGCTCAGTACCACTCCAGCTGTTATTAATAGACTGGATTGAATTGGCTCCATCCTGGTGTTTGACTGGGGCTCAGTACCACTCCAGCTGGTATTAATAGAGGTCTGGATTGAATTGGCTCCTTCCTGGTGAGTGAGTGGGGCTCAGTACCACTCCAGCTGGTATTAATAGAGGTCTGGATTGAATTGGTTCCATCCTGGTGAGTGAGTGGGGCTCAGTATCACTCCAGCTGGTATTAATAGAGGTCTGGATTGAATTGGTTCCATCCTGGTGAGTGAGTGGGGCTCAGTATCACTCCAGCTGGTATTAATAGAGGTCTGGATTGAATTGGCTCCATCCTGGTGAGTGAGTGGGGCTCAGTACCACTGCAGCTGGTATTATTAGAGGTCTGGATTGAATTGGCTCTTTCCTGGTGTGTGAGTGGGACTCAGTACCACTCCAGCTGGTATTAATAGAGGTCTGGATTGAATTGGCTCTTTCCTGGTGAGTAAGTGGGGCTCAGTACCACTCCAGCTGGTATTAATAGAGGCCTGGATTGACTTGGCTCTTTTCTGGTGAGTTAGTGGGGCTCAGTACCACTCCAGCTGGTATTAATAGAGGCCTGGATTGACTTGGCTCTTTCCTGGTGCGTGACTGGGGCTCAGTACCAGTCCAGCTGGTATTAATAGAGACCTGGATTGAATTGGCTCTTTCCTGGTGAGTCAGTGGGGCTCAGTACCACTCCAGCTGGTATTAATAGAGGCCTGGATTGACTTGGCCCTTTTCTGGTGAGTGAGTGGGGCTCAGTACCACTCCAGCTGGTATTAATAGAGGCCTGGATTGACTTGGCTCTTTTCTGGTGAGTGAGTGGGGCTCAGTACCACTCCAGCTGGTATTAATAGAGGCCTGGATTGACTTGGCTCTTTCCTGGTGCGTGACTGGGGCTCAGTACCACTCCAGCTGGTATTAATAGAGGCCTGGATTGACTTGGCTCTTTCCTGGTGAGTGAGTGGGGCTCAGTACCACTCCAGCTGGTATTAATAGATGACTGGATTGAATTGACTCTTTCCTGGTATGTGAGTGGGACTCAGTACCACTCCAGCTGGTATTAATAGAGGTCTGGATTGAATTGACTCTTTCCTGGTATGTGAGTGGGACTCAGTACCTCTCCAGCTGGTATCAATAGAGGTCTGGATTGATTTGGCTCTTTCCTGGTGTTTGAGTGGGACTCAGTAACACTCCAGCTGGTATTAATAGAGTTCTGGATTGAATTGGCTCTTTCCTGGTGTGTGAGTGGTGCTCAGTACCACTTCAGCTGGTATTTATAGAGGGCTGGATTGAATTGGCTCTTTCCTGGTGTGTGAGTGGGGCTCAGTACCTCTCCAGCTGGTGTTTATAAGAGGTCTGGATTGAATTGACTCTTTCCTGGTGATTGAGTGGGACTCAGTCCCACTCCAGCTGGTATTAATAGAGGTCTGGATTGAATTGGCTCTTCCCTGGTGTGTGAGTCGGACTCAGTTCCACTCCATCTGGTATTAATAGAGACCTGGTTTGAATTGCCTCTTTCCTGGTGTGTGAGTGGGGCTCAGTACCTCTCCAGCTGGTATTAATAGAGACCTGGTTTGATTTGCCTCTTTCCTGGTGTGTGAGTGGGACTCAGTTCCACTCCAGCTGGTATTAATAGAGGCCTGGTTTGAATTGACTCTTTCCTGGTGTGTGAATGGGACTCAGTTCCACTCCAGCTGGTATTAATAGAGACCTGGTTTGATTTGCCTCTTTCCTGGTGTGTGAGTGGGACTCAGGTCCACTCCAGCTGGTATTAATAGAAGTCTGGATTGAATTGACTCTTTCCTGGTGTGTGAGTGGGACTCAGTACCACTCCAGCTGGTATTAATGGAGGCCTGGATTGAATTTGCTCTTTCCTGGTGCGTGACAGGGGCTCAGTACCACTCCAGCTGGTATTAATAGAGGCCTGGTTAGAATTGACTCATTCCTGGTGTGTGAGTGGGACTCAGTTCCACTCCAGCTGGTATCAAAAGAGGCCTGGTTTGAATTGCCTCTTTCCTGGTGTGTGAGTGGGACTCAGTACCACTCCAGCTGGTATTAATAGAGGCCTGGTTGAATTGACTCTTTCCTGGTGAGTGAGTGGGACTCAGTACCACTCCAGCTGGTATTAAGAGGTCTGGATTGAATTGGCTCTTTCCTGGTGTGTGAGTGGGACTCAGGTCCACTCCAGCTGGTATTAATAGAGGCCTGGTTTGAATTGACTCTTTCCTGGTGTGTGAATGGGACGCAGTTCCACTCCAGCTGGTATTAATAGAGATAAGAATTGAATTGCCTCTTTCCTGGTGTGTGAGTGGGACTCAGTACCTCTCCAGCTGGTATTAATAGAAGCCTGGTTTGAATTGACTCTTTCCTGGTATGTGAGTGGGACTCAGTGCCACTCCAGCTGGTATTAATAGAGATAAGTATTGAATTGCCTCTTTCCTGGTGTGTGAGTGGGACTCAGTGCCACTCCAGCTGGTATTAATAGAGGTCTGCATTGATTTGGCGCTTTCCTGGTGTTTGAGTGGGACTCAGTACCACACCAGCTTGTACTCATAGAGGTCTGGATTGAATTGGCTCTTTCCCGGTGAGTGAGTGGGGCTCAGTACCACTCCAGCTGGTATTAATAGACTGGATTGAATTGGCTCCATCCTGGTGTTTGACTGGGGCTCAGTCCCACTCCAGCTGGTATTAATAGAGGTCTGGATTGAATTGGCTCCTTCCTGGTGAGTGAGTGGGGCTCAGTACCACTCCAGCTGGTATTAATAGAGGTCTGGATTGAATTGGTTCCATCCTGGTGAGTGAGTGGGGCTCAGTATCACTCCAGCTGGTATTAATAGAGGTCTGGATTGAATTGGTTCCATCCTGGTGAGTGAGTGGGTCTCAGTATCACTCCAGCTGGTATTAGTAGAGGTCTGGATTGAATTGGCTCCATCCTGGTGAGTGAGTGGGGCTCAGTACCACTGCAGCTGGTATTATTAGAGGTCTGGATTGAATTGGCTCTTTCCTGGTGTGTGAGTGGGACTCAGTACCACTCCAGCTGGTATTAATAGAGGTCTGGATTGAATTGGCTCTTTCCTGGTGAGTAAGTGGGGCTCAGTACCATTCCAGCTGGTATTAATGGAGGCCTGGATTGACTTGGCTCTTTTCTGGTGAGTGAGTGGGGCTCAGTACCACTCCAGCTGGTATTAATAGAGGCCTGGATTGACTTGGCTCTTTCCTGGGGCGTGACTGGGGCTCAGTACCACTCCAGCTGGTATTAATTGAGGCCTGGATTGAATTGGCTCTTTTCTGGTGAGTAAGTGGGGCTCAGTACCACTCCAGCTGGTATTAATAGAGGCCTGGATTGAATTCGCTCTTTCCTGGTGAGTAAGTGGGGCTCAGTACCACTCCAGCTGGTATTAATAGAGGCCTGGATTGACTTGGATTTTTCCTGGTGAGTGAGTGGTGCTCAGTACCACTCCAGCTGGTATTAATTGAGGCCTGGATTGAATTGGCTCTTTCCTGGTGAGTAAGTGGGGCTCAGTACCACTCCAGCTGGTATTAATAGAGGTCTGGATTGACTTGGCTCTTTCCTGGTGCGTGACTGGGGCTCAGTACCACTCCAGCTGGTATTAATTGAGGCCTGGATTGAATTGGCTCTTTCGTGGTGAGTAAGTGGGGCTCAGTACCACTCCAGCTGGTATTAATAGAGGCCTGGATTGACTTGGATCTTTCCTGGTGAGTGAGTGGTGCTCAGTACCACTCCAG
The DNA here is from genome assembly GCF_036365525.1 of Heterodontus francisci. NCBI lineage: Eukaryota > Metazoa > Chordata > Chondrichthyes > Heterodontiformes > Heterodontidae > Heterodontus > Heterodontus francisci. Next base: position 680,234 of record NW_027140588.1, on the reverse strand, counting down.
CTGGTATTAATTGAGGCCTGGATTGAATTGGCTCTTTCCTGGTGTGTGAGTGGGACTCAGTCCCACTCCAGCTGGTATTAATAGAGGTCTGAATTGAGTTGACTCTTTCCTGGTGTGTGAGTGGGGCTCAGTACCACTCCAGCTGTTATTAATAGAGGCCTGGATTGAATTGGCTCTTTCCTGGTGTGTGAGTGGGCCTCAGTGCCACGCCAGCTGGTATTAATAAAAGCCTTGCTTGAGTTGGCTTTCTGCTAGTGTGACTTGTGACCCAATTCCACTCCAGCTGATATTAATAGAAACCTGGTTTGAATTGGCTTTTTCCTGGTGTGTTTGTGGGACTCAGTACCACTCCAGCTGGTATTATTAGAGGCCTGGATTGAATTGGCTCTTTCCTGGATTGTGAGTGAGACTGAGTCCCACTCCAGCTGGTATTAGTGGAGACCTGTATTGATTTAGCTCTTCCCTGGTGTGTGAGTGGGGCTCAGTACCACTCCAGCTGGTATCAATAGAGGCCTGGATTGAATTGGCTCTTTCCTGGTGTGTGAGTGGGACTCAGTACCACTCCAGCTGGTGTTAATAGAGACCTGGATTGAATTGGCTCTTTCCTGGTGTGTGAGTGGGGCTCAGTACCACTCCAGCTGGTATCAATAGAGGCCTGGATTGAATTGGCTCATTCCTGGTGTGTGAGTGGGACTCAGTACCACTCCAGCTGGTGTTAATAGAGGTCTGGATTGAATTTGCTCCATCCTGGTGAGTGAGTGGGGCTCAGTACCACTCCAGCTGGTATTAATAGAGGTCCGGATTGAATTGGCTCTTTCCTGGTGAGTGAGTGGGGCTCAGTCCCACTCCAGCTGGTATTAATATAGGTCTGGATTGAGTTGGCTCTTTCCTGGTGTGTGAGTGGGACTCAGTACCACTCCAGAGGGTATTTATCGAGGCCTGGTTTGAATTGACTCTTTCCTGGTGTGTGAGTGGGACTCAGTACCACTCCAGCTGGTATTAATAGAGGTCTGGATTGAATTGGCTCCATCCTGGTGTGTGAGTGGGGCTCAGTACCACTCCAGCTGGTATTTATCGAGGCCTGGTTTGAATTGACTCTTTCCTGGTGTGTGAGTGGGACTCAGTACCTCTCCAGCTGTTATTAAAAGAGGTCTGGATTGAATTGACTCTTTCATGGTGTGTGAGTGGGACTCAGTACCACTCCAGCTGTTATTAAAAGAGGTCTGGTTTCAATTGGCTCCATCCTGGTGAGTGAGTGGGGCTCAGTACCACTCCAGCTGGTATTAATAGAGGTCTGGATTGAATTGACTCTTTCCTGGTGTGTGAGTGGGACTCAGTACCACTCCAGCTGTTATTAAAAGAGGTCTGGTTTGAATTGGCTCCTTCCTGGTGATGAGTGGGGCTCAGTACCACTCCAGCTGGTATTAATAAAGGACTGGATTGAATTGGCTCTTTCCTGGTGTGTGAGTGGGACTCAGTTCCTCTCCAGCTGGTATGAATAGAGGCCTGTATTGACTTGGCTCTTTCCTGGTGTGTGAGTGGGACTCAGTTCCTCTCCAGCTGGTATTAATAAAGGACTGGATTGAATTGGCTCTTTCCTGGTGTGTGAGTGGGGCTCAGTACCACTTCTGCTGGTATTTATAGAGGCCTGGATTGATATTTCTCTTTCCTGGTGTGTGAGTGGGACTCATTTACACTCCAGCTGGTGTTAATAAGAGGTCTGGATTGAATTGACTCTTTACTGGTGAGTGAGTGGGACTCAGTACCACTCCAGCTGGTATTAATAGAGGTCTGGATTGAATTGGCTCCTTCCTGGTGAGTCAGTGGGACTCAGTACCACTCCAGCTGGTATTAATAGAGGGCTGGTTTAAATTGACTCTTTCTGGTGTGTGAGTGGGACTCAGTACCTCTCCAGCTGTTATTAAAAGAGGTCTGGTTTGAATTGGCTCCTTCCTGGTGATGAGTGGGGCTCAGTACCACTCCAGCTGGTATTAATAAAGGACTGGATTGAATTGGCTCTTTCCTGGTGTGTGAGTGGGACTCAGTTCCTCTCCAGCTGGTATGAATAGAGGCCTGTATTGACTTGGCTCTTTCCTGGTGTGTGAGTGGGACTCAGTTCCTCTCCAGCTGGTATTAATAAAGGACTGGATTGAATTGGCTCTTTCCTGGTGTGTGAGTGGGGCTCAGTACCACTTCTGCTGGTATTTATAGAGGCCTGGATTGATATTTCTCTTTCCTGGTGTGTGAGTGGGACTCATTTACACTCCAGCTGGTGTTAATAAGAGGTCTGGATTGAATTGACTCTTTACTGGTGAGTGAGTGGGACTCAGTACCACTCCAGCTGGTATTAATAGAGGTCTGGATTGAATTGGCTCCTTCCTGGTGAGTCAGTGGGACTCAGTACCACTCCAGCTGGTATTAATAGAGGGCTGGTTTAAATTGACTCTTTCTGGTGTGTGAGGGGGACTCGGTGCCACTCCAGTCGCTATAGATAGAGCCCTGGATCGAAATGGCTCTTCCCTGGTGTGTGTGTGAGACTCAGTTCCACTCCAGCTGGTATTAATAGAGGTCTGGATTGATTTGGCTCTTTCCTGGTGTGTGAGTGGGACTCAGTCCCACTCCAGCTGGTATTTATCGAGGTGTGGATTGAATTGCCTCTTTCCTGGTGTGTGAGTGGGACTCAGTACCACTCCAGCTGGTATTAATAGAGGTCTGGATTGAATTGCCTCTTTCTTGGTGTGTGAGTGGGGCTCAGTACCACTCCAGCTGGTATTAAGAGATCTGGATTGAATTGCGTCTTTCCTGGTGTGTGAGTGGGACTCAGTACCACTCCAGCTGGTATTCATAGAGGTCTGGATTGAACTGGCTCTTTCTGTGTTTGTGAGTGGGACTCAGTACCACTCCAGCTGGCATTAATAGAGGCCTGGACAGAATTGCCTCTTTCCTGGTGTGTGAGTGGGGCTCAGTACCTCACCAGCTGGTATTAATAGAGGTCTGGATTGAATTGGCTCTTTCCTGGTGTGTGAGTGTGACTCAGTACCACTCCAGCTGGTATTCATAGAGGTCTGGATTGAACTGGCACTTTCTGTGTTTGTGAGTGGGACTCAGTACCACTCCAGCTGGTATTAATAGAGGTCTGGATTGATTTGGCTCTTTCCTGGTGTTTGAGTGGGACTCAGTACCACTCCAGCTGGTATTAATAGAGGTCTGGATTGAATTGGCTCTTTCCTGGTGTGTGAGTGGGACTCAGTACCACTCCAGCTGGTATGAATAGAGGCCTGGATTGACTTAGCTCTTTCCTGGTGTGTGTGGGGGACTCAGTTCCTCTCCAGCTGGTATGAATAGAGGTCTGGATTGATATTTCTCTTTCCTGGTGTGTGACTGGGACTCAGTACCACTCCAGCTGGTATTAATAGAGGGCTGGTTTAAATTGACTCTTTCTGGTGTGTGAGTGTGACTCGGTGCCACTCCAGTCGCTATAGATAGAGCCCTGGATCGAAATGGCTCTTCCCTGGTGTGTGTGTGAGACTCAGTTCCACTCCAGCTGGTATTAATAGGGGCCTGGATTGAATTGAATCTTTCCTGGTGTGTGAGTGAGACTCAGTTCCACTCCAGCTGGTATTTATAGAGGTCTGGATTGATTTGGCTCTTTCCTGGTGTGTGAGTGGGACTCAGTCCCACTCCAGCTGGTATTTATCGAGGTGTGGATTGAATTGCCTCTTTCCTGGTGTGTGAGTGGGACTCAGTACCACTCCAGCTGGTATTAATAGAGGTCTGGATTGAATTGCCTCTTTCCTGGTGTGTGAGTGGGACCCAGTACCACTCCAGCTGGTATTAATACAGGTCTGGATTGATTTGGCTCTTTCCTGGTGTGTGAGTGGGGCTCAGTCGCACTCCAGCTGGTATTAATAGAGGTCAGGATTGAATTGCCTCTTTCCTGGTGTGTGGGTGGGACTCAGTACCACTCCAGCTGGTATTAAGAGGTCTGGACAGAATTGCCTCTTTCCTGGTGTGTGAGTGGGGATCAGTACCACTCCAGCTGGTATTAATAGAGGTCTGGATTGAATTGCCTCTTTCCTGGTGTGTGAGTTGGACTCAGTCCCACTCCAGCTGGTATGAAGAGGTCTGGATTGAATTGCCTCTTTCCTGGTGTGTGAGTGGGGCTCAGTACCACTCCAGCTGGTATTCATAGAGGTCTGGATTGAATTGGCTCTTTCCTGGTGTGTGAGTTGGACTCAGTCCCACTCCAGCTGGTATTAAGAGGTCTGGATTGAATTGCCTCTTTCCTGGTGTGTGAGTGGGGCTCAGTACCACTCCAGCTGGTATTAATTGAGGCCTGGATAGAATTGCCTCTTTCCTGGTGTGTGAGTGGGACTCAGTACCACTCCAGCTGGTGTTCATGGAGGTTTCGATTGAATTGGCTCTTTCCTGGTGCGTGAGTGGGACTCAGTACCACTCCAGCTGGTATTAATAGAGGCCTGGATTGAACTGGCTCTTTCTGTGTTTGTGAGTGGGACTCAGTACCACTCCAGCTAGTATTAATGGAGGCCTGGATTGAATTGACTCTTTCCTGGTGTGTGACTGGGACTCAGTACCACTCCAGCTGGTATTAATAGAGGTCAGGATTGAATTGGCTCTTTCCTGGTGTGTGAGTGGGCCTCAGTACCATTCCAGCTGGCATTAATAGAGCCCTGGATAGAATTGCCTCTTTCCTGGTGTGTGAGTGGGACTCAGTACCACTCCAGCTGGTGTTCATGGAGGTTTCGATTGAATTGGCTCTTTCCTGGTGTGTGAGTGGGACTCAGTACCACTCCAGCTGGTATTATTGGATGCCTGGATTGAATTGGCTCTTTACTGGTGTGTGAGTGGGACTCAGTACCACTCCTGCTGGTATTGATATCAGCCTCGATAGAATTGGCTCTCTCCTGGTGTGAGTGGGACTCAGTGCCACACCAGCTGGTATTAATAGAGGCGTGTCTTGAATTGGCTCTTTCCTGGAGTTTGAGTGGGAGTTAATTCCACTGCAGCTGGTATTAATAGAGGCCTGTAATGAACTGTCCCTTTCCTGCTGTGTTTGTGGGACTCAGTACCACTCCACCTGCTGTGAATAGAGGCCTGGATTGAATTGGCTCTTTCCTGTTGTGTGAGTGGGAGTTAATTCCACTCCAGCTGGTATTAATAGAGGTCTGGCTTTAATTAGCTTTTTCCTGGTGTGTGAGTGGGGCTCAGTACCACTCCAGCTGGTATTAATAGAGGTCTGGATTGAATTGGCTCTTTCATGGTGTGTGAGTGGGCCTCAGTACCATTCCAGCTGGTATTAATAGAGGCCTGGATTGAACTGGCTCTTTCCTGGTGTGTGAGTGGGACTCAGTACCACTCCAGCTAGTATTAATGGAGGCCTGGATTGAATTGGCTCTTTCCTGGTTTGTGAGTGGGACTCAGTACCACTCCAGCTGGTATTTATCGAGGTGTGGATTGAATTGCCTCTTTCCTGGTGTGTGAGTGGGACTCAGTACCACTCCAGCTGGTATTAATAGAGGTCTGGATTGAATTGCCTCTTTCTTGGTGTGTGAGTGGGGCTCAGTACCACTCCAGCTGGTATTAAGAGATCTGGATTGAATTGCGTCTTTCCTGGTGTGTGAGTGGGACTCAGTACCACTCCAGCTGGTATTCATAGAGGTCTGGATTGAACTGGCTCTTTCTGTGTTTGTGAGTGGGACTCAGTACCACTCCAGCTGGCATTAATAGAGGCCTGGACAGAATTGCCTCTTTCCTGGTGTGTGAGTGGGGCTCAGTACCTCACCAGCTGGTATTAATAGAGGTCTGGATTGAATTGGCTCTTTCCTGGTGTGTGAGTGTGACTCAGTACCACTCCAGCTGGTATTCATAGAGGTCTGGATTGAACTGGCACTTTCTGTGTTTGTGAGTGGGACTCAGTACCACTCCAGCTGGTATTAATAGAGGTCTGGATTGATTTGGCTCTTTCCTGGTGTTTGAGTGGGACTCAGTACCACTCCAGCTGGTATTAATAGAGGTCTGGATTGAATTGGCTCTTTCCTGGTGTGTGAGTGGGACTCAGTACCACTCCAGCTGGTATGAATAGAGGCCTGGATTGACTTAGCTCTTTCCTGGTGTGTGTGGGGGACTCAGTTCCTCTCCAGCTGGTATGAATAGAGGTCTGGATTGATATTTCTCTTTCCTGGTGTGTGACTGGGACTCAGTACCACTCCAGCTGGTATTAATAGAGGGCTGGTTTAAATTGACTCTTTCTGGTGTGTGAGTGTGACTCGGTGCCACTCCAGTCGCTATAGATAGAGCCCTGGATCGAAATGGCTCTTCCCTGGTGTGTGTGTGAGACTCAGTTCCACTCCAGCTGGTATTAATAGGGGCCTGGATTGAATTGAATCTTTCCTGGTGTGTGAGTGAGACTCAGTTCCACTCCAGCTGGTATTTATAGAGGTCTGGATTGATTTGGCTCTTTCCTGGTGTGTGAGTGGGACTCAGTCCCACTCCAGCTGGTATTTATCGAGGTGTGGATTGAATTGCCTCTTTCCTGGTGTGTGAGTGGGACTCAGTACCACTCCAGCTGGTATTAATAGAGGTCTGGATTGAATTGCCTCTTTCCTGGTGTGTGAGTGGGACCCAGTACCACTCCAGCTGGTATTAATACAGGTCTGGATTGATTTGGCTCTTTCCTGGTGTGTGAGTGGGGCTCAGTCGCACTCCAGCTGGTATTAATAGAGGTCTGGATTGAATTGCCTCTTTCCTGGTGTGTGGGTGGGACTCAGTACCACTCCAGCTGGTATTAAGAGGTCTGGACAGAATTGCCTCTTTCCTGGTGTGTGAGTGGGGCTCAGTACCACTCCAGCTGGTATTAATAGAGGTCTGGATTGAATTGCCTCTTTCCTGGTGTGTGAGTTGGACTCAGTCCCACTCCAGCTGGTATGAAGAGGTCTGGATTGAATTGCCTCTTTCCTGGTGTGTGAGTGGGGCTCAGTACCACTCCAGCTGGTATTCATAGAGGTCTGGATTGAATTGGCTCTTTCCTGGTGTGTGAGTTGGACTCAGTCCCACTCCAGCTGGTATTAAGAGGTCTGGATTGAATTGCCTCTTTCCTGGTGTGTGAGTGGGGCTCAGTACCACTCCAGCTGGTATTAATTGAGGCCTGGATAGAATTGCCTCTTTCCTGGTGTGTGAGTGGGACTCAGTACCACTCCAGCTGGTGTTCATGGAGGTTTCGATTGAATTGGCTCTTTCCTGGTGCGTGAGTGGGACTCAGTACCACTCCAGCTGGTATTAATAGAGGCCTGGATTGAACTGGCTCTTTCTGTGTTTGTGAGTGGGACTCAGTACCACTCCAGCTAGTATTAATGGAGGCCTGGATTGAATTGACTCTTTCCTGGTGTGTGACTGGGACTCAGTACCACTCCAGCTGGTATTAATAGAGGTCAGGATTGAATTGGCTCTTTCCTGGTGTGTGAGTGGGCCTCAGTACCATTCCAGCTGGCATTAATAGAGCCCTGGATAGAATTGCCTCTTTCCTGGTGTGTGAGTGGGACTCAGTACCACTCCAGCTGGTATTAATTGAGGCCTGGATAGAATTGCCTCTTTCCTGGTGTGTGAGTGGGACTCAGTACCACTCCAGCTGGTGTTCATGGAGGTTTCGATTGAATTGGCTCTTTCCTGGTGTGTGAGTGGGACTCAGTACCACTCCAGCTGGTATTATTGGATGCCTGGATTGAATTGGCTCTTTACTGGTGTGTGAGTGGGACTCAGTACCACTCCTGCTGGTATTGATATCAGCCTCGATAGAATTGGCTCTCTCCTGGTGTGAGTGGGACTCAGTGCCACTCCAGCTGGTATTAATAGAGGCGTGTCTTGAATTGGCTCTTTCCTGGAGTTTGAGTGGGAGTTAATTCCACTGCAGCTGGTATTAATAGAGGCCTGTAATGAACTGTCCCTTTCCTGCTGTGTTTGTGGGACTCAGTACCACTCCACCTGCTGTGAATAGAGGCCTGGATTGAATTGGCTCTTTCCTGTTGTGTGAGTGGGAGTTAATTCCACTCCAGCTGGTATTAATAGAGGTCTGGCTTTAATTAGCTTTTTCCTGGTGTGTGAGTGGGGCTCAGTACCACTCCAGCTGGTATTAATAGAGGTCTGGATTGAATTGGCTCTTTCATGGTGTGTGAGTGGGCCTCAGTACCATTCCAGCTGGTATTAATAGAGGCCTGGATTGAACTGGCTCTTTCCTGGTGTGTGAGTGGGACTCAGTACCACTCCAGCTAGTATTAATGGAGGCCTGGATTGAATTGGCTCTTTCCTGGTTTGTGAGTGGGACTCAGTACCACTCCAGCTGGTATTAATAGAGGTCTGGATTGAATTGGCTCTTTCATGGTGTGTGAGTGGGACTCAGTACCATTCCAGCTGGTATTAATAGAGGCCTGGATTGAACTGGCTCTATCTGAGTTTGTGAGTGGGACTCAGTACCACTCCAGCTGGTATTAATGGAGGCCTGGATTGAATTGGCTCTTTCCTGGTGTGTGAGTGGGACTTTTTACCACTCCAGCTAGTATTAATGGAGGCCTGGATTGAATTGGCTCTTTCCTGGTGTGTGAGTGGGACTCAGTACCACTCCAGCTGGTATTATTGGATGCCTGGATTGAATTGGCTCTTTCCTGGTGTGTGAGTGGGACTCAGTACCACTCCAGCTAGTATTAATGGAGGCCTGGATTGAATTGGCTCTTTCCTGGTGTGTGAGTGGGGCTCAGTACCACTCCTGCTGGTATTGATATGAGCCACGATAGAATTGGCTCTTTACTTGTGTGTGAGTGGGACTCAATACCACTCCTGCTGGTATTGATATAAGCCTCGATAGAATTGGCTCTCTCCTGGTGTGAGTGGGACTCAGTGCCACTCCAGCTGGTATTAATAGAGGCGTGTCTTGAATTGGCTCTTTCCTGGAGTTTGAGTGGGAGTTAATTCCACTGCAGCTGGTATTAATAGAGGCCTGTAATGAACTGTCCCTTTCCTGCTGTGTTTGTGGGACTCAGTACCACTCCACCTGGTGTTAATAGAGGCCTGGATTGAATTGGCTCTTTCCTGTTGTGTGAGTGGGAGTTAATTCCACTCCAGCTGGTATTAATAGAGGTCTGGATTGAATTGGCTCTTTCCTGGTGTGTGAGTGGGTCTCAGTCCCACTCCAGCTGGTATTAATAGAGGTCTGGATTGAATTGGCTCTTTCCTGGTGTGTGAGTGGGTCTCAGTCCCACTCCAGCTGGTATCAATGGCGGTCTGGCTTTAATTAGCTTTTTCCTGGTGTGTGAGTGGGGCTCAGTACCACTCCAGCTGGTATTAATAAAGGTTTGCATTGAATTGGCTCTTTCCTGGTGTGTCAGTGGGACTCAGTACCACTCCAGCTGGTGATAATATAGGCTCGGTTTCAATTGGCTCTTTCCTGGTGTGTGGATGGGACTCAGTACCACTCCAGCTGGTGTAAATAGAGGCCTGGATTGAATTGGCTCTTTCCCCGTGTGTGAGTGAGACTCAGTCCCTCTCCAGCTGGTATTAATAGAGGTCTGGATTGAATTGGCTCTTTCCTGGTGTGTGGATGGGACTCAGTACCACTCCAGCTGGTGTAAATAGAGGCCTGGATTGAATTGGCTCTTTCCCCGTGTGTGAGTGAGACTCAGTCCCTCTCCAGCTGGTATTAATAGAGACCTGGATTGAATTGGCTCTTTCCTGGTGTGTAAATGGGAGTTAATTTTACTCCAGCTGGTATTAATAGGGGCCTGGATTGAATTGGTTCTTTCCCGGCGTGTGAATGAGCCTCAGTACCACTCCAGCTGGTATTAATATAGGCTCAAATTCAATTGGCTCTTATCTGGTGTGTGAGTGGGGCTCAGTACCACTCCAGCTGGCATTATTAGAGGTCTGAATTGAATTGGCTGTTTCCTGGAGTGTGAGTTGCACTCAGTACCACTCCAGCTGGTTTTAACAAAGGCCACTTCGATCTGATGATATGCACTGTTGTCTGTTTGATGTCACCTGCACCGCGGCCATTTTAAGCGACATGTGCTGCAGCCATTCTAAATGACGTGCTCTCTGGTCTGTTTGATGTCACCCTCACCGCGGCCATTTTACGTGACATGTGCTGCGGCCATTTTAAATGATATGCACTGTGGTCTGTTTGATGTCACCGTCACTGCGTCCATTTTAAATGTTATGCACTGTGGTCTGTTTGATGTCACCTTCACTGCGGCCATTTTACGTGACATGTGGTACGGCCATTTTAAATGACATGCTCTGTGGTCTGTATGATGTCACCTTCACTGCGGCCATTTTACGTGACATGTGCTGCGGCCATTTTAAATGATATGCTCTGTGATCTGTTTGAATTGAGAGTAATCCACGGGGATCATTTTCAACGTTTTCTGTCCAGGGCAGTGAATGTAACAGATTATAAATGAGAATAAAATCTCATAAAGGATAATAAATCACAGACAATCATAAATATTATAAAGATTTACAAAGTGAGAGGAAGAATTATAAACAGTTTATAAAGGTTGTAAAGGTCAGTAAATGTTTATAAATTATTATAAAGAATTATCAATAATTATCAGGATTCTTTTAGTTTGAAAGGGATTATAAAAGAATCAGAAAGATTCAGACCCCACCCCCACTCCCGTCACCCTGGAAACAGACCCCGCCCCCACACCGTCACCCTGGAAACAGACCCCGCCCGCACTCCCGTCACCCTGGAAACAGACCCCGCCCCCACTCCCATCACCCTGGAAACAGACCCCACCCCCACTCCCGTCACCCTGGAAACAGACCCCGCCCCCACTCCCGTCACCCTGGAAACAGACCCCGCCCCCACTCCCATCACCCTGGAAACAGACCCCGCCCCCACTACCGTCACCCTGGAAACAGACCCCGCCCCCACACCGTCACCCTGGAAACAGACCCCGCCCGCACTCCCGTCACCCTGGAAACAGACCCCGCCCCCACTCCCGTCACCCTGGAAACAGACCCCGCCCCCACTCCCGTCACTCTGGAAACAGAACCCGCCCCCACTCCGTCACCTTGGAAACAGACCCCGCCCCCACTCCCGTCACCTTGGAAACAGAACCCGCCCCCACTCCCGTCACCTTGGAAACAGAACCCGCCCCCATTACCGTCACCTTGGAAACAGAACCCGCCCCCACTCCCGTCACCTTGGAAACAGACCCCGCCCCCACTCCCGTCATCTTGGTAACAGACCCCGCCCCCACACCCGTCACCCTGGAAACAGACCCCGCCCCCACTCCCGTCACCCTGGAAACAGACCCCGCCCCCACTCCCGTCACCCTGGAAACAGACCCCGCCCCCACTCCCGTCACCCTGGAAACAGACCCCGCCCCCACTCCCGTCACCCTGGAAACAGACCCCGCCCCCACTCCCGTCACCCTGGAAACAGAAACCGCCCCCACTCCCGTCACCCTGGAAAAAGACCCCGCCCCCACTCCCGTCATCCTGGAAACAGACCCCGCCCCCACTCCCGTCACCCTGGAAACAGACCCCGCCCCCACTCCCGTCACCCTGGAAACAGACCCCGCCCCCACTCCCGTCACCCTGGAAACAGACCCCGCCCCCACTCCCGTCACCCTGGAAACAGACCCCGCCCCCACTCCCGTCACCCTGGAAACAGACCCCGCCCCCACTCCCGTCACCCTGGAAACAGACCCCGCCCCCACTCCCGTCACCCTGGAAAAAGACCCCGCCCCCACTCCCGTCACCCTGGAAACAGACCCCGCCCCCACTCCCGTCACCCTGGAAAAAGACCCCGCCCCCACTCCCGTCACTCTGGAAACAGACCCCGCCCCCACTCCATCACCTTGGAAACAGACCCCACTCCCACTCCCGTCACCTTGGTAACAGACCCCGCCCCCACTCCCGTCACCATGGAAACAGACCCCGCCCCCACTCCCGTCACCTTGGAAACAGACCCCACCCCCAATCCCGTCACCTTGGAAACAGACCCCGCCCCTACTCCCGTCACCCGGGAAACATACCCCGCCCCCACTCCCGTCACCCGGGAAACAGACCACGCCCCCACTCCCGTCACCCTGGAAACAGACCCCGCCCCCACTTCCATCACCGTGGTAAGAGACCCCGCCCCCACTCCCGTCACCTTGGAAACAGACCCCACCCCCAATCCCGTCACCTTTGAAACAGACCCCGCCCCCACTCCCGTCACCATGGAAACAGACCCCGCCCCCACTCCCGTCACTCTGGAAACAGACCCCGCCCCCATTCGCCGTCACCTTGGAAACAGACCCCGCCCCCACTCCCTTCACTCCCCCGCTCTGTCTCCATGGTGACAGGCCCCTCCCCCTCCTCTGTCTCCATGGTGACAGTCTCCTCCCCCTCTCTGTCTCCATGGTGAGAGGCCCCTCCCCCGCTCTGTCTCCATGGTGACAGTCCCCTCCCCCGCTCTGTCTCCATAGTGACAGTCCCCTCCCCCGCTCTGTCTCCATGGTGACAGTCTCCTCCCCCTATCTGTCTCCATGGTGAGAGGCCCCTCCCCCGCTCTGTCTCCATGGTGAGAGGCCCCTTCCCCGCTCTGTCTCCATGGTGACAGTCCCCTCCCCCGCTCTGTCTCCATGGTGACAGTCTCCTCCCCCTATCTGTCTCCATGGTGAGAGGCCCCTCCCCCGCTCTGTCTCCATGGTGAGAGGCCCCTCCCCCGCTCTGTCTCCATGGTGACAGTCCCCTCCCCCGCTCTGTATCCATGGTGACAGTCTCTCCCCCTCTCTGTCTCCATGGTGAGAGGCCCCTCCCCCGCTCTGTCTCCATGTTGAGAGGCCCCTCCCCCGCTCTGTCTCCATGGTGAGAGGCCCCTCCCCCGCTCTGTCTCCATGGTGAGAGGCCCCTCCCCCGCTCTGTCTCCATGGTGACAGTCCCCTCCCCCGCTCTGTCTCCATGGTGAAAGTCTCCTCCCCCTATCTGTCTCCATGGTGAGAGGCCCCTCCCCCGCTCTGTCTCCATGGTGAGAGGCCCCTCCCCCGCTCTGTCTCCATGGTGAGAGGCCCCTCCCCCGCTCTGTCTCCATGGTGACAGTCCCCTCCCCCGCTCTGTCTCCATGGTGAGAGGCCCCTCCCCCGCTCTGTCTCCATGGTGAGAGGCCCCTCCCCCGCTCTGTCTCCATGGTGACAGTCCCCTCCCCCGCTCTGTCTCCATGGTGAGAGGCCCCTCCCCCGCTCTGTCTCCATGGTGACAGTCCCCTCCCCCGCTCAGTCTCCATGGTGACAGTCCCCTCCCCCGCTCTGTCTCCATGGTGAGAGGCCCCTCCCCCGCTCTGTCTCCATGGTGACAGTCCCCTCCCCCGCTCTGTCTCCATGGTGAGAGGCCCCTCCCCCGCTCTGTCTCCATGGTGAGAGGCCCCTCCCCCGCTCTGTCTCCATGGTGACAGTCCCCTCCCCTGCTCTGTCTCCATGGTGAGAGGCCCCTCCCCCGCTCTGTCTCCATGGTGAGAGGCCCCTCCCCCGCTCTGTCTCCATGGTGACAGTCTCCTCCCCCTATCTGTCTCCATGGTGAGAGGCCCCTCCCCCGCTCTGTCTCCATGGTGAGAGGCCCCTCCCCCGCTCTGTCTCCATGGTGACAGCCCCCCCCCCCGCTCTGTCTCCTTGGTGACAGTCCCCTCCCCCGCTCTGTCTCCATGGTGACAGTCCCCTCCCCCTCTCTGTCTCCATGGTGACAGTCCCCTCCCCCGCTCTGTCTCCATGGTGACAGTCTCCTCCCCCGCTCTGTCTCCATGGTGACAGTCCCCTCCCCCGCTCTGTCTCCATGGTGAGAGGCCCCTCCCCCGCTCTGTCTCCATGGTGACAGTCCCCTCCCCCGCTCTGTCTCCATGGTGACAGTCCCCTCCCCCGCTCTGTCTCCATGGTGAGAGGCCCCTCCCCCGCTCTGTCTCCATGGTGAGAGGCCCCTCCCCCGCTCTGTCTCCATGGTGAGAGGCCCCTCCCCCGCTCTGTCTCCATGGTGAGAGGCCCCTCCCCCGCTCTGTCTCCATGGTGACAGTCCCCTCCCCCGCTCTGTCTCCATGGTGAGAGGCCCCTCCCCCGCTCTGTCTCCATGGTGACAGTCCCCTCCCCCGCTCTGTCTCCATGGTGACAGTCCCCTCCCCCGCTCTGTCTCCATGGTGAGAGGCCCCTCCCCCGCTCTGTCTCCATGGTGAGAGGCCCCTCCCCCGCTCTGTCTCCATGGTGACAGTCTCCTCCCCCGCTCTGTCTCCATGGTGACAGTCCCCTCCCCCGCTCTGTCTCCATGGTGACAGTCCCCTCCCCCGCTCTGTCTCCATGGTGACAGTCCCCTCCCCCGCTCTGTCTCCATGGTGACAGTCCCCTCCCCCGCTCTGTCTCCATGGTGACAGTCCCCTCCCCCGCTCTGTCTCCATGGTGACAGTCCCCTCCCCCGCTCTGTCTCCATGGTGAGAGGCCCCTCCCCCGCTCTGTCTCCATGGTGACAGTCTCCTCCCCCGCTCTGTCTCCATGGTGACAGTCCCCTCCCCCGCTCTGTCTCCATGGTGACAGTCTCCTCCCCCGCTCTGTCTCCATGGTGAGAGGCCCCTCCCTCGCTCTGTCTCCATGGTGACAGACTCCTCCCCCGCTCTGTCTCCATGGTGAGAGGCCCCTCCCCCGCTCTGTCTCCATGGTGACAGTCCCCTCCCCCGCTCTGTCTCCATGGTGACAGTCCCCTCCCCCGCTCTGTCTCCATGGTGACAGTCCCCTCCCCCGCTCTGTCTCCATGGTGACAGTCCCCTCCCCCGCTCTGTCTCCATGGTGAGAGGCCCCTCCCCCGCTCTGTCTCCATGGCGAGAGGCCCCTCCCCCGCTCTGTCTCCATGGTGACAGTCTCCTCCCCCGCTCTGTCTCCATGGTGACAGTCCCCTCCCCCGCTCTGTCTCCATGGTGACAGTCCCCTCCCCCGCTCTGTCTCCATGGTGAGAGGCTCCTCCCCCGCTCTGTCTCCATGGTGAGAGGCCCCTCCCCCGCTCTGTCTCCATGGTGACAGGCCCCTCCCCCGCTCTGTCTCCATGGTGACAGTCCCCTCCCCCGCTCTGTCTCCATGGTGAGAGGCCCCTCCCCCGCTCTGTCTCCATGGTGACAGTCCCCTCCCCCGCTCTGTCTCCATGGTGAGAGGCCCCTCCCCCGCTCTGTCTCCATGGTGACAGTCCCCTCCCCCGCTCTGTCTCCATGGTGACAGTCCCCTCCCCCGCTCTGTCTCCATGGTGACAGTCCCCTCCCCCGCTCTGTATCCATGGTGAGAGGCCCCTCCCCCGCTGTGTCTCCATGGTGACAGTCCCCTCCCCCGCTCTGTCTCCATGGTGACAGTCCCCTCCCCCGCTCTGTCTCCATGGTGAGAGGCCCCTCCCCCGCTCTGTCTCCATGGTGACAGTCCCCTCCCCCGCTCTGTATCCATGGTGACAGTCCCCTCCCCCGCTGTGTCTCCATGGTGACAGGCTCCTCCCCCGCTCTGTCTCCATGGTGAGAGGCCCCTCCCCCGCTCAGTCTCCATGGTGACAGTCCCCTCCCCCGCTCTGTCTCCATGGTGAGAGGCCCCTCCCCCGCTCTGTCTCCATGGTGACAGTCCCCTCCCCCGCTCTGTCTCCATGGTGACAGGCCCCTCCCCCGCTCTGTCTCCATGGTGAGAGGCCCCTCCCCCGCTCTGTCTCCATGGTGACAGTCTCCTCCCCCGCTCTGTCTCCATGGTGACAGTCCCCTCCCCCGCTCAGTCTCCATGGTGACAGTCCCCTCCCCCGCTCTGTCTCCATGGTGACAGTCCCCTCCCCCGCTCTGTATCCATGGTGAGAGGCCCCTCCCCCGCTCTGTTTCCATGGTGAGAGGCCCCTCCCCCGCTCTGTCTCCATGGTGACAGGCCCCTCCCCCGCTCTGTCTCCATGGTGAGAGGCCCCTCCCCCGCTCTGTCTCCATGGTGAGAGGCCCCTCCCCCGCTCTGTCTGCATGGTGACAGTCCCCTCCCCCGCTCAGTCTCCATGGTGACAGGCCCCTCCCCCGCTCTGTCTCCATGGTGACAGTCCCCTCCCCCGCTCTGTCTCCAAGGTGAGAGGCCCCTCCCCCGCTCTGTCTCCATGGTGAGAGGCCCCTCCCCCGCTCTGTCTCCATGGTGACAGTCCCCTCCCCCGCTCTGTCTCCATGGTGAGAGGCCCTCCCCCGCTCTGTCTCCATGGTGACAGTCCCCTCCCCCGCTCTGTCTCCATGGTGACAGTCCCCTCCCCCGCTCTGTCTCCATGGTGAGAGGCCCCTCCCCCTCTCTGTCTCCATGGTGACAGGCTCCTCCCCCGCTATGTCTCCATGATGAGAGGCCCCTCCCCCGCTCTGTCTCCATGGTGAGAGGCCCCTCCCCCGCTCTGTCTCCATGGTGAGCGGCCCCTCCCCCGCTCTGTCTCCATGGTGAGAGGCCCCTCCCCCGCTCTGTCTCCATGGTGAGAGGCCCCTCCCCCGCTCTGTCTCCATGGTGACAGGCCCCTCCCCCGCTCTGTCTCCATGGTGACAGGCCCCTCCCCCGCTCTGTCTCCATGGTGACAGGCCCCTCCCCCTCCTCTGATTATTGAATTAATTTAACAATTGTATTAAAGGGATATTTCAGCACATTCTTCACCTGCTCTCTGAACTGAGTCTGGGTCACGGCGTAAATCACAGTGTTTGTGGAGCAGCTCAGGAGCTGGAGCATGAAGGACAATTCCTGCAGAAAATCAGGGAGATAAACAGACCGATAACCCAACAAGTACATCCTCCACCATATAGAATACACCATTAACAGGGCCCACAACAGCATGAAATTACCAGAGATAACTAACAGTAAAATGATAGATTTCCTTCGACTCTCCATCTCGGGGTCTCTGTGACTCTCTCCACTGCTGTGAGCCCGGAGTCTCCTGCGTCCTCTGCTGCTCACTAAAATGTGTCTGACGGTGAGAGCGTTGAGCAGCAGAATCAGCACAAATGGGATGACCGGGGTTAGAATGTTGTGGAGGAACTCGATTGTTCCCCAGACACGAGATTCTGGAACACCCATTGTTACATCACAAAACCAGGGGAAGTTCATCAGCCAATACCGACCCGTGAACATAAAATACCAGAAGATGTTCTTTAAACAGCTCAGCACACTCACTGTTCCCACAACCACAGCACATGTTTTCTCACTGCAATATTTACTTTTCAGATTCTGACAACAAATGGCCACAAATCGATCAAAGGTGAAAGTGACGGTGAACCAGACAGAACAGTCTGTGACTGTGTAAAGCAGGACGGCGTGGATATTACATACGGGGATGTACCACAGGAACTGAAACTGTTCATAATAAACAATGGGAATGTGTCTCAATATCAGGTCCAGGATAATGACCAGTAGATCCGCCGCTGACATGGCCACCAGGTACCGAGTGACACATTTGGAGAAACGCACTTTCCCCGAGACAGGATCCCAATCGTCAGCAAGTTAACTGTGAGGAAGGGAAATAAACAGAGAAATTAGACATCAGACTGGAGCAATGTTACCAGATCTGTGCATGTGTGAGAGTGTCAGAAATAAACAGAGAAATTAGACATCAGACTGGAGCAATGTTACCAGATCTGTGTATGTGTGTGAGTGTCAGAAAGAGAGAAAGAGAGGGTGTGCACATATTTGAGAGAATGAGATTCAGCAAGTGTGTGTGTCTGTGAGTGCATGTGAGC
>NW_027140588.1:642500-645000 GCF_036365525.1 Heterodontus francisci | reverse complement strand
GTGTCTGGGCTGTGGTGTGTGTGTGTATGTGTGTGTGTGTGTGTCTGTGTGTGTGCACAAATATAAGTCTCAGTGTCTGGGCTGTGGTGTGTGTGTGTGTGCATATATATAAGTCTCAATGTCTGGGCTCTGGTGTGTGTGTGTGTGCATATATATAAATCTCAGTGTCTGGGCTGTGGTGTGTGTGTGTGTGTGTGTGTGTGTGTGCATATATATAAGTCTCAAAATCTGGGCTGTGGTGTGTGTGTGTGTGTGTGCATATATATAAGTCTCAGTGTCTGGGCCGTGGTGTGTGTGTGTGTGTGTGTGTGTCTGTGCATATATATAAGTCTCAGAGTCTGGGCTGTGGTGTGTGTGTCTGTGTGTGTGCACAAATATAAGTCTCAGTGTCTGGGCTGTGGTGTGTGTGTGTGTGCATATATATAAGTCTCAATGTCTGGGCTGTGGTGTGTGTGTGTGTGCATATATATAAATCTCAGTGTCTGGACTGTGGTGTGTGTGTGTGTGTGTGTGTGTGTGTGCATATATATATGTGTCAGTGTCTGGGCTGTGGTGTGTGTGTGTATATATATAAGTCTCATTGTCTGGGTTGTGGTGTGTGTGTGTGTGTGTGTGTGTGTGCACATATATTAGTCTCAGTGTCTGGGCTGTGGTGTGTGTGTGTGTGTGTGTGCATATATATAAGTCTCAGTGTCTGGGCTGTGGTGTGTGTGTGTGCAGATATACAATTCTCAGTGTCTGGGCTATGTGTGTGTGTGTGTGTGTGTGTGTGTGTGTGTGTGTGTGTGTGTGTGCATATATATAATTCAGGTGTCTTGGCTGTTGTGTGTGTGTGTGTGTGTCTGTGTGTGTGCATATATATAAGTCTCAGTGTCTGGGCTGTGGTGTGTGTGTGTGTGTGTGTGTGCATATATATAAGTCTGAATGTCTGGGCTGTGGTGTGTGTGTGTGTGTGTGTGTGTGTGTGTGCATATATATAAGTCTCAGTGTCTGGGCTGTGGTGTGTGTGTGTGTGTGTGCATATATATAAGTCTCAGTGTCTGGGCTGTGGTGTGTGTGAGTGTGAGTCTGTGCGTGTGCATATATATAAGTCTCAGTGTCTGGGCTGTCGCCTGGGTCTGTGTGTGTGTGTGCATATATATAAGTCTCAGTGTCTGGGCTGTGGTGTGTGTGTCTGTGTGTGTGTATATATTTAAGTCTCAGTGTCTGGGCTGTGGTGTGTGTGTGTGTGTGTGTGTGTGCATATATATAACTCTCTGTATCTGGGCTGTGGTGTGTGTGTGTGTGTGTGCATATATATAAGTCTCAGTGTCTGGGCTGTGGAGTGTGTCTGTGTGTGTCTGTGTGTCTGTGTGTGTGCATAGATATAAGTCTCAGTGTCTGGGCTGTGGTGTGTGTGTGTGTGTGTGTGTGCAAATATATAAGTCTGAATGTCTGGGCTGTGGTGTGTGTGTGTGTGTGTGTGTGTGTGCATATATATAAGTCTCAGTGTCTGGACTGTGGAGTGTGTGTGTGTGCGTGTGTGCGTGTGTGCATATATATAACTCTCAGTATCTGGGCTGTGGTGTGTGTGTGTGTGTGTGTGTGTGTGCATCTATATAAGTCTCAGTGTCTGGGCTGTGGTGTGTGTGTCTGTGTGTGTGCATATATATAAGTCTCAGTGTCTGGGCTGTGGTGTGTGTGTGTGTGTGTGTGTGTGTGTGTGTGTGTGTGTGCATATATATAACTCTCTGTATCTGGGCTGTGGTGTGTGTGTGTTTGTGTGTGTGCATATATATAAGTCTCAGTGTCTGGGCTGTGGTGTGTGTGTGTGTGTCTGTGTGTGTGCATATATATAAGTCTCAGTGTCTGGGCTGTGGTGTGCGTGTGTGTGTGTGTGTGCAAATATATAAGTCTGAATGTCTGGGCTGTGGTGTGTGTGTGTGTGTGTGTGTGTGTGTGTGTGCATATATATAAGTCTCAATGTCTGGGCTGTGGTGTGTGTGTGTGTGTGTGTGTGTGTGCATATATATAACTCTCTGTATCTGGGCAGTGGTGTGTGTGTGTGTGTGTGTGCACATATATAAGTCTCAGTGTCTGGGCTGTGGTGTGTGTGTGTGTGTGCATATATATAAGTCTCAGTGTCTGTGCTGTGGTGTGTGTGTCTGTGTGTGTGCATATATATAAGTCTCAATGTCTGGGCTGTGGTGTGTGTGTGAGTGCATATATATATAAGTCTCAATGTCTGGGCTGTGGTGTGTGTGTCTGTGTGTGCATATATATAAGTCTCAATGTCTGGGCTGTGGTGTGTGTGTGTGTGCATATATATATAAGTCTCAATGTCTGGGCTGTGGTGTGTGTGTCTGTGTGTGCATATATATAAGTCTCAATGTCTGGGCTGTGGTGTGTGTGTGTGTGTGTGTGTGTGTGTGTGTGTGCATATATATAACTCTCTGTATCTGGGCTGTGGTGTGTGTGTGTGTGTGTGTGCACATATATAAGTCTCAGTGTCTGGGCTGTG
>NW_027140588.1:585000-587500 GCF_036365525.1 Heterodontus francisci | reverse complement strand
ATGTCTCAGTGTCTGGGCTGTGGTGTGTGTGTGTGTGTGTGTGTGT
The DNA here is from genome assembly GCF_036365525.1 of Heterodontus francisci. Classification (NCBI taxonomy): domain Eukaryota; kingdom Metazoa; phylum Chordata; class Chondrichthyes; order Heterodontiformes; family Heterodontidae; genus Heterodontus; species Heterodontus francisci. The sequence goes on along the minus strand of NW_027140588.1, from coordinate 587,454 downwards.
GTGTGTGCATATATATAAGTCTCAATGTCTGGGCTGTGGTGTGTGTGTGTGTGTGTGTGTGTGTGTGTGTATATAAGTCTCAGTGTCTGGGCAGTGGTGTGTGTGTGTGTGTGTGTGTGTGTGCATATATACAAGTCTCAATGTCTGGGATGTGGTGTGTGTGTGTGTGTGTGTGTGTGTGTGTGTGTGTGTGTGTGTGTGTGTGTGCATATATACAAGTCTCAGTGTCTGGGCTGTGGTGTGTGTGTGTGTGTGTGTGTGTGTGCATATATACAAGTCTCAATGTCTGGGCTGTGGTGTGTGAGTGTGTGTGTGTGTGTGTGTCTGTGTGCATATATACAAGTCTCAATGTCTGGGCTGTGGTGTGTGTGTGTGTTTGTGTGTGTGTGTGTGTGTCCATATATACAAGTCTCAGTGTCTGGGCTGTGGTGTGTGTGTGTGTGTGTGTGTGTGTGTGTGTGTGTGTCTGTGTGTGTGTGTGTGTGTGTGTGTGTGTGTGTGCATATATACAAGTCTCAATGTCTGGGCTGTGGTGTGTGAATGTGTGCGTGTGCATATATATAAGTCTCAGTGTCTGGGCTGTGGTGTGAGTGTGTGTGTGTGTGTGTGTGTGTGTGTGTGTGTGTGTGTGTGTGTGTGCATATATATAAGTCTCAGAGTCTGGGCTGTGGTGTGTGTGTGTGTGTGTGTGTGCATATTTCTAAGTCTCAGTGTCTGGGCTGTGGTGTGTGTGTGTGTGAGTGTGTGTGTGTGCATATATATAAGTCTCAGTGTCTGGGCTGTGGTGTGTGTGTGTGTGCATATTTCTAAGTCTCAGTGTCTGGGCTGTGGTGTGTGTGTGTGCATATATATAAGTCTCAGTGTCTGGGCTGTGGTGTGTGTGTGTGTGAGTGTGTGTGTGTGCATATATATAAGTCTCAATGTCAGGGCTGTGGTGTGTGTGTGTGTGTGTGTGCATATATATAAGTCTCAGTGTCTGGGCTGTGGTGTGTGTGTGTGTGTGTGCATATTTCTAAGTCTCAGTGTCTGGGCTGTGGTGTGTGTGTGTGTGAGTGTGTGTGTGTGCATATATATAAGTCTCAGTGTCTGGGCTGTGGTGCGTGTGTGTGTGAGTGTGTGTCTGTGCATATATATAAGTCTCAATGTCAGGGCTGTGGTGTGTGCGTGTGTGTGTGTGTGTGCATATATATAAGTCTCAAGGTCAGGGCTGTGGTGTGTGTGTGTTTGTGTTTGTGTGTGCATATTTCTAAGTCTCAGTGTCTGGGCTGTGGTGTGTGTGTGTGTGTGCGTGTGTGTGTGCATATATATAAGTGTCAGTGTCTGGGCAGTGGTGTGTGTGTGTGTGTGTGTGTGTGTGTGTGTGTGTGTGTGTGTGTGTGTGTGTGTGTGCATATATTTAAGTCTCAGTGTCTGGGCTGTGGTGTGTGTGTGTGTGTGTGTGTGCATATATATAAGTCTCAGTGTCTGGGCTGTGGTGTGTGTGTGTGTGTGTGTGCACATGTATAAGTCTCAATGTCAGGGCTGTGGTGTGTGTGTGTGTGTGTGTGCATATATATAAGTCTCAATGTCAGGGCTGTGGTGTGTGTGTGTTTGTGTTTGTGTGTGCATATTTCTAAGTCTCAGTGTCTGGGCTGTGGTGTGTGTGTGTGTGTGTGTGTGCGTGTGTGTGTGCATATATATAAGTGTCAGTGTCTGGGCAGTGGTGTGTGTGTGTGTGTGTGTGTGTGTGTGTGTCTGTGTGTGTGTGTGTGTGTGTGTGTGTGTGCATATATACAAGTCTCAATGTCTGGGCTGCGGTGTGTGAATGTGTGCGTGTGCATATATATAAGTCTCAGTGTCTGGGCTGTGGTGTGAGTGTGTGTGTGTGTGTGTGTGTGTGTGTGTGTGTGTGTGTGTGTGTGCATATATATAAGTCTCAGAGTCTGGGCTGTGGTGTGTGTGTGTGTGTGTGTGTGCATATTTCTAAGTCTCAGTGTCTGGGCTGTGGTGTGTGTGTGTGTGAGTGCATATATATAAGTCTCAGTGTCTGGGCTGTGGTGTGTGTGTGTGTGTGTGTGTGTGCATATTTCTAAGTCTCAGTGTCTGGGCTGTGGTGTGTGTGTGTGCATATATATAAGTCTCAGTGTCTGGGCTGTGGTGTGTGTGTGTGTGAGTGTGTGTGTGTGCATATATATAAGTCTCAATGTCAGGGCTGTGGTGTGTGTGTGTGTGTGTGTGCATATATATAAGTCTCAGTGTCTGGGCTGTGGTGTGTGTGTGTGTGTGTGCATATTTCTAAGTCTCAGTGTCTGGGCTGTGGTGTGTGTGTGTGTGAGTGTGTGTGTGTGCATATATATAAGTCTCAGTGTCTGGGCTGTGGTGCGTGTGTGTGTGAGTGTGTGTGTGTGCATATATATAAGTCTCAATGTCAGGGCTGTGGTGTGTGCGTGTGTGTGTGTGTGTGCATATATATAA